>NW_017213183.1:0-25422 GCF_001704415.2 Capra hircus | reverse complement strand
CTGGGGCCTCTTGGGAAAGTGTTTTCCCTGCACTTCCTCTTCCCTAATACACTCTAGGCAAAATGCACACTATTCTTAGCAGCTCTGCTTTGAGTGGGTGTAGTCTCTTTAAGTGTGGCTGCTGCTGCTGCTAAGTCGCTTCAGTCGTGTCTGACTCTGTGCGAACCCATAGACGGCAGCCTACCAGGCTCCCCCGTCCCTGGGATTCTCCAGGCAAGAACACTGGAGTGGGTTGCCATTTCCTTCTCCAATGCAGGAAAGTGAAAGTGAAGTCACTCAGTCGTGTCCAACTCCTAGCGACCCCATGGACTGCAACCTTCCAGGCTCCTCCATCCATGGGATTTGCCAGGCAAGAGTACTGGAGTGGGGTGCCATTGCCTTCTCCTAAGTGTGGCTAAATCATACGAAAGATCCAGAGTGGACCCCTCGCCCTTGTTACCTGGAAGGCAGACCTACCTCTAGCAGAGAAGAGGTCTTTATGGCCTGCAGCCCTATCCTGCAGAGATCTGGGTGGTTTGGGTGATGTTTCCATCTATCCTCTGAATTGTATGACAGAGACGGATGGGGTTTTGTGCTTTACAGTTTATCATCTATCACTGCAGGGGTGGAAGTGGAGGTAGGGCTATTCCTCCTGCTGCAGGTGTGGCCGAGAAGGTCCCTCCAGAGTGCCATTGGCTGCTGCTACCTGGACACTATGAATCTGCCTTCTCTGGGCCGTGTCGCTGTGTCACAGGATAGGGACTATGGTGCCACCTGGGTTATCTGTGGGTTTACGTATCATCAAACACACAGACTGCACTGGGGGTTTTCAGCAGCCGAGAAGAGATGGATGGCTACAAATAAGGTGCAGCTGCCAGTACTCTGGAAAGCGAGAATCACATGTGACAAATCAGAAATTCACAAAGAGGATGAAATTCAACAACACAGTTCGGAATTCATGTAGAAAGTAAAGCTGAAGTGCAAAAGACTGACTGACGTAAGGGAAGGCGGAAATGGGTCTAGGTACAAGTGTAGAGGAAGAAGATCTGAGCGGAAGCCAAATACAAGATGGTACTACTTGTTTCTGATGGAAAACCCACATATCATGATTTATAAATAGGAATGCACATACAGGGACATTTTTGTTTCAGAGCAGGTTTGGAGATAAAAAGAGAAAGATGGAAGAGACAAAAATTGGGTCCTGCAAGAAAAATCCAATGATCTAGAGTTTTTACAGAAAATAAGTCAAAATTGTGGTTTAATGCTTGTTTTTAAGAATACAGAAAGGTTTTTTTGTGAGGAGAATATTCTTTGTGCCTATGGAGAAGCGAGGAAAGCTCAAAAAACATGCCTCAAATAAATTAATAAATGAGTTACCCTTAACGTTGGGATGTTTCATCCAGAGTCAAGGGCAGTTTTTGACATTCCGGATGATGTATTCTGTAATGGGCCTACTCCTCTGCAACCCTGAATATTTCCAAGAACAGAACCTATTCTTCAGGGAGGCAGCCCAGCTTGATTCTTAAACATGTGGACACCTGGGCCAGATGGTCAAATCCTGGGTCTGTTGTTTGGAGTGTGACTTAGGGCAAGTCATGTAATGTCTTGGTTTCTCGTCTGTAAAAGGGGGATGATAACAATAGTACCGATTTTGTGGGATTGTTAGTTAAATGAGTTAGTGTCTATAGAACTTAGATGGTGCCTGACACAAAGTAAGGCTTAGCTATTATTCTTCTGAAAGTCTCTGACATTCTTCTTGCCTGAATACAAGGAACCTGACCATTCATCTGTTTATCCAATGCATATGTCTTAAGTGCAATGATCTGGGCACAAGGGTGGTCTAGATACAGTTTTGGCCCCATGTGGCAGAGAAGACATTTTCCTATGCAGTTACACCAGGAGGTGGTATATCCTAGAGTGATTCCTTCTGGTCCCTGTTGCTGATTGAAGGCTGCAGGGGTGGCTATAGCAGCTGCTATGACTATGAGAACCTTGCCTCAGTGCAGGATTAAAGCAGGGTTTACTTACTTTGTTTTAAGAGTCATTAAGCTAATTTTTATATTCCTGATCCAAGGCTCGCAAGCCCTATTTACCTCCATTAATTCCCAGCCTGAAATCCTTGTTGGAATGAATTCTCATTCATCCTGTGAAAGCAGAATTAAGACAGCCACAATGGCCTCATATGTATTAGTCACTAAAATTTTAACTTACAAGTTCAGTTTCTTCTTAGGGACCACTTCCGTTTCATTATAAAATAGGTGTCCTGGAAAAGGGACACATCCACTGTGGACCCCTCTTTTTGACCAAGAAGGCAGGCGTTGGGAGCCATATTTCACTTTCGTAATTCAATGTTAAGCGCAAGGCTAGTTCACAGTTGCAACTATATGAATGAATGAATGAATGAGTTTGAAATTAATGAACATTTTCTTATCAATGATATACCCAGCCTAGAGGCCTTTTAAGATTGTGACCAATGTATTTCTCAAAAGAATAGCCTGTAATTCTTTTTAAAAGGTAGATTAAGAAAAAGAGGAAATATTATTGTTTTGAGATTTGTAGTCTAGCAGTTATCTCACCATTGAAAGTAGGGAGCTATTCTCTGTGGTCATTAGTTAGAGAAGCCACCATTCTCAAAGCCAGAAGGGATTCCCAAATATCCCACATATCCAGGCAGGTGTATAGATAGCCCCCACCCCCAGAACATTGGTCTGTCTTCTGTCTTGAATGTTTCCAGCGCTGAGACCCTCTGGCCTCCCTAAAGGTCTAGTACAGAATCAATAACCCAGACAGTCAAAGTTGTTTTCTTTCATCAAACTGAGATTTCCTTTTTCTCAAGAAGTCCATCTCCCAACTTCTTCCTTTAAGCACACAGGGCATTGTTCTTTATATGCAGGAAGCCTGCGATCATGTTGCCCAACCTTGATTTTACCAGTATTTCTCGAGCGTTTACTGGCTACTGGCTAAGTGCTTTTGCATTTAATCTTTGTATCTAGTCCTGATGGAGGGTAGGAAGCTGTTATTATCTCCATTTTAAAGAGGGTGAGATTCAGACACAGGGAGAGTCCCTGATTTGCCCAGCATCTCACACCAGCAAGTGGCAGAGCCAGGATTCTAACTCAGGTCTTTGGTCTACACCGCAGGTTCTGTTTCCATAGTCCATAGCCACGTGGGCTCCACACTGACCTAAACTGGCCGTGTCTTCTTGCTCAAGTCTGTGCTTGAGACTCGACCACCAGGAGTGAAAGCATCCATGTGAGGGAAGCAAGGGCATGGACAGTGGGAGACACATGGGTGGACCTGGGGCTGGTGGGCTGGCCTTTGGCCTCCCCCTCCCCTAGTAGCCATGGGCCCCCTTCCCCGCTTTCTAGTCTGCAGCTGAGCCACAGCCTGTTCAGTCGGCTGTCAGTGATTTCCCTGAGTGTGCCTGGAATCTCAGAGCTGGATCCAAATACAGAAGAGGGGCCAGTGGTAAAGAATGCAAGAAATGCAGATGCAGACACAGAGATCAGACTTATGGACACAGGCGAGGGGGAGGACGGAGAAAGGTGAGACGAATGGAGAGAGTAGTATGGAAGCATAAACACTACCATATTTGAAATATGTATGTGTGTATGTTAGTTGCTCAGTCGGGTCCGACTCTTTGCAACCCCATGGACGGTGGCCACCATGTTCCTCTGTCCATGGGATTCTCCAGGCAAGAAGACTGGAATGGGTTGCCATTCCCTTCTCCAGGGGATCTTTCCGACCCAGGGAGTGAACCCCGTCTCCTGCACTACAGGCAGATTCTTTACCGTCTGAGCTACCAGGGAAGCCCACGTAAAATAGGTAGCCAATGGAAATTTGCTGTTTACTCAGGGAACTCAAACTTGGGCTCTGTAACAGACAACACATGTACATACGTATGTGTGGGCTAAGTCACTTCAGTCATGTGCAACTCTTCGCAACCCCATGGACTATAGCCTGCCAGGCTCCTCTGTCCATGGGATTCTCCAGGCAAGAATACTGGAGTGGATTGCCATTTCCTTCTCCAGGGGATCTTCCCAACCCAGGATTGAACCCTCATCTCTCACGCCTCCTGCATTGGCAGGTGGGTTCTTTACCACTAGTGCCATCTGGCAAACCCCGGACATATGTACACCTATGGCTAATTCATGTTGATGTATGGCAGAAACCAAACCAATATTGTAAAGCAATTATCCTTCAATTAAAAATAAATGAATTAAAAAAAAACACACACACAATAAACCAGATGCAGGTTTGATCCCTGGATCGGGAAGATCCCCTGGAGGAGGAAATGGAAACCCACTCCGGTATTCTTGCCTGGGAAACCCCATGGACAGAGGAGCCTGCTGGGCTACAGTCCATGGGGTCACAAAGAGTCGGACACGACTGAGCACACACACATGCACGCCCGATGCAGTGAGAGCCCTGATTCCTTCCCTGCCAGACGAGACTGGTCCCTGAGATCCCACGACCCAGAGCCGAGGGCTCAGGCTGAGCCAGGTTTCCCACGGTGAGCAGGAGGGCTCTGGGAATCACATCTTTGTGGGAGGAGACGATGATGATTATGCTTTCCTCCTTCCCAGGCAGGGAGGGGCCTGGTGGGAATGAGGCTGCGCAAGCCCTGGGGGACCAGTTCCAGGCCAGTCCCAGCCGTGCCAGAAGCCAGGGCCTGTCTGGCAGACACACAAGTGTCTCAGACCCAGCAAGGGCCCCGCAGTGACAGGTCCAGGCCCTCTGCACGCTGCCCACCAGGCCCTCACACTGTCCTCCTGACCCATCCTCAGGGGCTGGTGGTGCTCATCCCATAAATACGCTGAGAGACACCTCCGCCCCCACACTGCCCCCAGGTGCAGTTATGGGACTGGAGTCTTGCTCCTGGAGACAGGCCTAGGCTTGGGGAACCGGGCTGGATGGCCAAGTCCTGTGACTATTGCTTCTGGGGGAGGTGACACAAATAAGCAGGCACCATGTGGCTCGCAGGTTGTGTCTGGACTTAGAAGACCCTGCACAGGTCACTTAACCTCTCTGGGGCTTCTATCTCCTCAACTGACAATGGAGAGAAAAGCTTCCCCATGACTTTGGGGGCACGTTGATAATAATGATACTACTGTTATCATGCCAGGCACTTGCAGAAGAGACTGCAAAGATTTCCCCCGTCTTCTTTCTCTCCCACTCCATCAGCATTTAATTCATGTCAAGTGTTCTTCACTGTGTTCATCCTTCATCAGCAGGAGGGCTCCTGGTGTCATTGGGCGGGTGTATCCTGTGTGCCCACATGTATCAGACCCAGGGCCAGATGCCGGGACACAGAAGTGTGGAGGGCAGTCACCTGAGAGGTCTCCTCTCAAAGGCCCACTCAGTGCGTAAGCAGCAGCATGGCGTCTGAACCTGGGCCCTTTGGGAGCCGTGCAAGACAAAGTTGAGAGTGCATCCCTGACAAGTGAGTCACTCAGTCACCTGTTAGAGAGAGATGGGGGCCTTGGTATGGGCCCCACAGTCCTGAGCTGGCCCCTGAGACATTAGCACACCCTATCACTCTGTACACAGCGCTCCTCTTCTCTGTCTTAGCTCTTGCGTGTGTGCATATGTGCTAAGTCACTTCAGTCGTGTCCGCCTCTTAGCAACTGCGGTCTATCAGGCTCCTCTATCCATGGGATTTCCCAGGCAAGAATACTAGAGTGGGTTGCCATGCCCTTCTCCAGAGGATCTTCCCGACCCAGGGATCGAACCTTCGTCTCTTATGTCTCCTGCATTGGCAGGTGGGTTCTTTACTACCAGCGCCACCTGGGAAGCCCAAGCTCTTGGGGCCCAGAACTGGTGGGCAAGGCAAAGGGTACAGGGGCAGAGGCAGCAGTTACAGTCCAGGGCTTGGGGCTGGACTGCCTGGGTTGGAATCCCAGTTCTACCACTGATTAGTCACGTGACTGAGGGATGCTGCTTAACGTCTCCATCCCTTTGTTTCCCTAACTGCGTATCAGGGAAGATGATAATGACAGTACCTATTGCTTACAAGGGCTTCCCTGGTAGCGCAGTGGTAAAGAATCCGCCTGCAATGCAGGAGACACAAGGTCAATCCCTGGGTTAGGAAGATCCCCTGGAGAAGGAAATGGCAACCCACTCCAGTAGTCTTGCCAGGGAAGTTTTTTGGACAGAGGAGCCTGGTGGGCTACAGTCCATGGGGTTGCAAAGAGTCAGACACACGATTTAGTGACTGAACAGTGATGACTACCTATAAGCACAGGGTTGCCGTGAAGATGACATGTGCAGATATTTCAGTGCTTGGAACTATATTTAGCAAGAACTGCATTTTGAATTTGATCAAATTTAAATTTGGAAGCTCAATTAAGCAGTCAGTGCTCCTATTTGAGGCAACTAGTGTCAAAAACATTTTACAAGAAACTGAGGCTGTTGAAACTCAATTGGAACAAGGGCTTGGACCCTTGTACTCGGGGCCCCTCACTGGTTGTATACCATAGGCTCAGACAGCAGCCTCAGTGCATCTCCAGCTTGTTAGTGCTAACGTCCCCAGTGCCCTTGGAGAATATCCATCCAGCATGAGCTCACGTAGAAATGCCACTTTGTGACCCTTTAATCCAGTGCTCTAAAGAAGATGTCAGCCTGATGCACACACCTCTGGGGGCGGCAGGGGAGATGGTTCATTTTCACAACTGTCAAACAGTAGATCTGGCTGCATTCTGAGCGCACGAGCTGAGAGGAGGTTGCGGAAGAGGAAGCCGGGCAGCACCACAGGGCACTGGGCAAGACCAGAGAGCAGTAAAAGTCCT
This sequence comes from Capra hircus, assembly GCF_001704415.2. Classification (NCBI taxonomy): domain Eukaryota; kingdom Metazoa; phylum Chordata; class Mammalia; order Artiodactyla; family Bovidae; genus Capra; species Capra hircus. Next base: position 18,655 of record NW_017213183.1, on the reverse strand, counting down.
TTCCAGCCAGGCCTGCCTGCAGTCCCAACAGGGAGGAGAGCTCACCGCAGAGGAGAGCAGTTGTGCTCAGGGCCAGAGAGCAGGCAGGGTCTGCAATCCCTGAACACAAGCCCTCTTCTGGGACTGTCAGAACTGCTGGGAGAGTCCTTGAGAGACTAGGTCACTCAGAGAGACCTTTATTACTGCTGCTGCTGAATAATCGTAGATTCCAAATCTGGGAGCATCAGTGGGGAGGAAGTTTTCTTCATTGATTGGGCTCTCAAGCTTCCAGGCGGCTCCTTTCTCCTCACTCCCTCTTATTTTTCTTGCTCTCTTGGCTCCCACCTCCCCCATCCCTTGCTCAGAGCCCGCAGCTGGCTGGAGCGACCCCAGGGAGGTAGTATAGTCAGGTGGACAGTGCCCAAAGGAGCCATCCAGAAATCAAAACTCCTGTGCCTGCCATGCCTCTAACCGTGCCATCTTGAGTGCTGCACTGAACTTCTTTGGGTCTTTTCAAATGTTGGAGGTGCAGAGGGTGGTGAAGGACAGCGGAGAGGAAGGAGGGCAGGCTAAACGGTCACTCAGACTCTGCAGGGTAGTAATTCTGAGGGACGGGTAGACACGAAGTAGGGCTTTGTGGTTCAGGGTGGGGCTAGGCAACCAGTCGGCGTTCAGCTTAATTCCAGCTCCACTGCTCCCCAGCAAGTCAGCTGCTCTGGGCCTCCTTGGCTTCATCAGTTGTAAAATGGGGATAAAAGTAGTACCTCCCACATGGGGTTACTTCATCTAAGAATACAATAAGTCACCATCATCCTCATCTTTATCAGAATCATGATGTAGTCAGAGGTCAAGAAAGCCTGCCAGAATTTGAATCTTGGCTTGAATACAGCAAGTGATTTGGGCAAGTCATTTAACCCTTTAGAATCACTTTTCTCATCTGATGCTGGGAGGACCATCATCATGCATATATCCCAGGGTGGCTTTAAGGACCAGATAGGACCACCTCCAGAAAGCTCACAGCACACTTCTCCAGACTCTTGGCTCTTTAAGAGAGCTGTATTATTTTCTTTGGTGAGTGGGTAGGGGTTTGGTTGGTGCAGTGGGCCACGCGGAGCTTGTTAGCAAGAGCAAGGCGTATCAGGAAGTACTGTCTGGGTAGGAATGAAATTCCTAGTCCTGCAGTCAGGCCCCTCTGCCCTGGTTACACATCAGTGACCTGCAGTAATGACTGACTAGTCACAGAGTCAGGGACTTTCACGGGAAAGCCTTTCTCTTTCTCAGCGCTGAGCGGGCCAGGCCCCCAACCCCTCCCTGATGAAAGATGCTGTGAGCCCGTCCTCCCTCCCAACCTCCACCCCCAGCGCATTTCTTCCAGCTTCCCAGTAACAAGCCCCAGCATGGGCTCCTGTGGGGCAAGACACGGCTTCGGGCCCAGGGATATTTGTGCAGGGAGGAGGTGGAAGTAGTTTCAGGAGCTTGATTCATTACAGCAGCAATCTCGGTCAAACAGGTTCCTGCAACTTCTCCGAGGCCTCTTTGTTCCATTGTTCCAGAGAGCCAGACAGGCCTCCCCACAATCCTGGAGTGGGCAGGGGGTGGGGAAGGAAGCCCCCTGGAGTCTCGCCAGCAGGCTGCTGCTGATGGCCATTTCAACTCTGTTCACACAACACCAGGGATCCCATTCTGTTTGATTATAGCTTGTAAACCTTGGGCAACTGGCTTCTTTGCTATTTTCTTCTCCAGGGGCTGGGGGTAGCCAGAATTGTGGAAAAAAGCTGGAAACATACTGATATTTTTTTTGGACAGAGATTAGGTTTTCTTGAAGAGTTTTCCCAAATCTCTAAGTCAATGATGGGAAAACTGGGACATGGGTGAACATTCCAAAAACTTAATGAAAAAAATTGGAAGGAAGCTTTCAGATAATTTGGAGCATAAATTTGTTTTTCATACAAAGGAATATTATTTGACTCTAAAAAGGAATGAATTATTGATACATACCACACACAGATGAATATGGAAAACATTATGGTAAGTGAAAGATGCTAGGTACAAAAGGCTGCATATTACATGACTTCATTTACATGAACTATCCAGAACAGTCAAATCCATAGAGACAGAAAGTACATTGAGTTGTTGCCAGCGGGTGGAGGAAAAGAGAATAGGAGTGGCTACTAATTGAGATGAGATTTTTTTGAGATGATGAAAGTGTTCTGGAATTAGATGGTGGTGATGTTTGCACGACTTTGTGAATATAGTAAAACTGCTGAATTGCACACTTAGAAAAAGTGAACCATAGGGACTTCCATGGTGGCCCATGGCTAAGACTCAGTGCTCCCAGTGCAGAGGGCGGGTTCAATCCCTGGTCAGGGAACTAGATCCCACATGCCGCCACTAAGAGTTCGCGCGTCACAACTAAGACCCAGGGTAGCCAAATACATAAATATTTAAAGAACAATGTATCTTATGATGTGTGGATTATACCTCAATTTTAAAAATTGCATGATAAAAACATCTGGGTTTCAGTTTGTAAGTAACTGTGGAGGCTGACAGTGTTTTACCAAACAAACAAAATGCTGGTCAGAAAGTGAAGAGCTGGGCTCGGTCTCAGCCAGTCATCAGCATATCTAATTACCTGCTCACAGGTATTTATTCAGCACCTACTCTGTGTCAAGGCACGGACAAGAACCAGGTATATATTGATGAATGGGACAATTGTCCCCTCTTTGTGGCCTCCCACTAGCTCATTGTGCCCTCTTCTCTGACCCTCTACTTCCTTATCTGTCTTTATGAATGAATATATGAGAGGTGAGGCAAATACCATACAAATGTGTCTTACCCGGAACAGTGGCTCCCAAACCCCACAGGGCATCAGCACTTGGCTCAGAGCTTGTTTCAGTCAGTCCCAGGTGGCTTGGTGGCACTGTCGGGTTGGGAAGCCCTGCCCAGGCACCTCACAGCCTGGCTGCTTAGCCATCCTAAAGGAAGTTCCCTGCCTTCTCTGGTTGCGTTCTGGACAGTCCCAAGTCTTCCAAAACACACTTTAGAATCACCGCTTACCCTTCCCTTTGGGAAACTTTATTTACAGAGCACTGCTGTAGGAATCCAGAATTTTACCACCAGCAAAATTAATTTTTCCTGTACTTCACTCTCCACTAGTGTTAAAAAGAGTGAAACCAGGAAAAACTTAACCAGGTTAACACCCATTTATAGGGTCGTTTTGTACTTTAGGAATAAGCTGCTTGTTTTGCCCAGTTCTCATTATTTGGCGGAATATTTTCTATGAAGTTTCCCAAGCATAGACAATAAATATTTTGCAGACCAAAGGACTCACAGTTGTTATTTTAAGGTAGGATTGTAATTCATATAGACTAGATCACAACATTGGTAAATGAAGTTTAAATGTGAACAGACGTTTACCTCCATCCCCCTATACACAGGGGCTTCCCTGGTAGCTCAGCTGCAATGCAGGAGACCCTGGTTCCATTTCTGGGCTGGGAAGATCCCCTGGAGAAGGGATAGGCTACCCACTCCAGTATTCTTGGGCTTCCCTGGTGGCTCAGATAGTAAAGAATCTGTCCACAATGCAGGAGACCAGGGTTAGATCTCTGGGTTGGGAAGATCCCCTGAAGGAGGGCATGGCAAACCACTCCAGTTATTCTTGCCTGGAGAATCCCCATGGACAGAGAAGCGTGGCGGGCTACAGTCTTTGGGGTCGCAGAGTTGGACACGACTGAGCGACTAAGCACAGCACCCGCATACACATACACATCCTTAAACCTGGGATGTTTTAGCATCCTCCTCCTCAGTCCTTGGTGCTTCATAATAGGCAGCTAGGCAGCATGAGGTTCAGACTCACTTGTGCTGTGCTTAGTCACTCAGTAGTGTCTGGTTCTTTGTGACCCCATGGACTGTAGCCTGCTAGGCTCCTCTGTCCATGAGATTGTCCAGGCAAGAACACTGGAGTGGGTTGCCATTTCCTTCTCCAGGGTCATACTCTCTTGCTGCTGCTGCTGCTGCTGCTAAGTCGCTTCAGTCGTGTCCAACTCTGTGCGACCCCATAGATGGCAGCCCACCAGGCTCCCCCGTCCCTGGGATTCTCCAGGCAAGAACACTGGAGTGGGTTGCCATTTCCTTCTCCAATGCAGGAAAGTGAAAAGTGAAAGTGAAGTCGCTCAGTTGTGTCCGACTCTTAGTGACCCCATGGACTGCAGGCTCCTCCGTCCATGGGATTTTCCAGGCAAGAGTACTGGAGTGGGGTGCCTTTGCCTTCTCCACATACTCTTAGCTGTGTGCATATTTGAATGTGGAAACACCCCTAACAAGCTACCTACCACCAGGGGGCGCTCGATACCATGCGGTTGCGGAAGACCGGAAACGACGGAAAAGAGGGTGAGGGCTGACAAAGGAGAGAGGTCAGTTTTGGCTTAAGGTGCGTAAGAGTGGGGATGAGGGTTAGGGTTCCTACCTGGGTCACTCCTCTCCGCAAATGCCACAATGTGGATTCCGTTCAAATCATCTTCCTGTGGGAGAGAAGAATCAAAGTTACTCTCTTGGGTGGAAAGATACCAGGGAGTGAGTCCCGGACAGACTCAGAGGCTGGAATGAAAATGGGAGGCGGTGGAGCGGGGTGGACGCAGGGGCACACATTCAGGAAGGGAATACCGATGAGCCGCGGGGAAGACTGTGGAGTTTAATCATTGGGTTTGCAAGACAGGAAAACAGCAACCACAAACAGACATTAGCATGAAAAGGGCCTCACTCCTGTGGGCTGGAGGATCCAAGAGAGCAGCAGTAAAAGGCAAAATGAGGAAGAATGTGAGTTTGGTTCATCAGGAGCTCCGAGAGCCACAAAGCATTCTGGACACAGCTCCGCGAGTGCGTGTGTCAGTGTGTGTTTCAAGAATTCACCGCCAGCAAATATAATCAAATACCAGATTATAGAAACTTCCGAATGCTGCCAACAGATCCTGAAACTGTCCTTAAACAGGTAGCAGATCATATAGATCAATGGAACAAAATAGAAAGCCCAGAGATAAATCCACACACATATGGACACCTTATCTTTGACAAAGGAGGCAAGAATATACAATGGAGTAAAGACAATCTCTTTAACAAGTGGTGCTGGGAAAACTGGTCAACCACTTGTAAAAGAATGAAACTAGATCACTTACTAACACCCCACACAAAAATAAACTCAAAATGGATTAAAGATCTAACTGTAAGACCAGAAACTATAAAACTCCTAGAGGAGAACATAGGCAAAACACTCTCAGACATAAATCACAGCAGGATCCTCTATGATCCACCTCCCAGAATTCTGGAAATAAAAGCAAAAATAAACAAATGGGATCTAATTAAAATTAAAAGCTTCTGCACAACAAAGGAAAATATAAGCAAGGTGAAAAGACAGCCTTCTGAATGGGAGAAAATAATAGCAAATGAAGCAACTGACAAACAACTAATCTCAAAAATATACAAACAACTTCTGCAGCTCAATTCCAGAAAAATAAACGACCCAATCAAAAAATGGGCCAAAGAACTAAATAGACATTTCTCCAAAGAAGACATACGGATGGCTAACAAACACATGAAAAGATGCTCAACATCACGCATTATTAGAGAAATGCAAATCAAAACCACAATGAGGTACCACTTCACACCAGTCAGAATGGCTGCGATCCAAAAATCTGCAAGCAATAAATGCTGGAGAGGGTGTGGAGAAAAGGGAACCCTCCTACACTGTTGGTGGGAATGCAAACTAGTACAGCCACTATGGAGAACAGTGTGGAGATTCCTTAAAAAATTGCAAATAGAACTACCTTATGACCCAGCAATCCCACTGCTGGGCATACACACCGAGGAAACCAGAATTGAAAGAGACACATGTACCCCAATGTTCATTGCAGCACTGTTTATAATAGCTAGGACATGGAAACAACCTAGATGTCCATCAGCAGATGAATGGATAAGAAAGCTGTGGTACATATACACAATGGAGTATTACTCAGCCGTTAAAAAGAATTCATTTGAATCAGTTCTGATGAGATGGATGAAACTGGAGCCGATTATACAGAGTGAAGTAAGCCAGAAAGAAAAACACCAATACAGTATACTAACACATATATATGGAATTTAGGAAGATGGCAATGACGACCCTGTATGCAAGACAGGGAAAGAGACACAGATGTGTATAATGGACTTTTGGACTCAGAGGGAGAGGGAGAGGGTGGGATGATTTGGGAGAATGACATTCTAACATGTATACTGTCATGTAAGAATTGAATCGCCAGTCTATGTCTGATGCAGGATACAGCATGCTTGGAGCCGGTGCATGGGGATGACCCAGAGAGATGTTATGGGGAGGGAGGTGGGAGGGGGGGTTCATGTTTGGGAACGCATGTAAGAATTAAAGATTTTAAAATTAAAAAAAAAATGTTAAAAAAAAAAAGACTCTATGAGATAAGTGAGGATGTGGGTCTGTTTTGTTCACACAAGAACCTACACCTGTGTAGTGCTTTTGTTAAAGACATCTCTTATTGAAGAAGCAGAACCTGTGTAGGGGGCGCTTTGCTGAGTGTGACCTCCCAAGTTGTTTCCTTGGGGTCCTTTCTGCTTGCCAAAGCAGGATAAATCCTGAGAGTGGGCAGCTGCAGGAAAAGTCTGGAATTTAGACTTAAGGAAAGCTGAGGGTGCGACAGAACTGTGTGTGGAGGCTGGGAGGGAGTAGAGAATCTCGAGATAGTGTTTCAAATCCATGGGCAACCAAGTGCATCTCATGTTTCTATGTCCTGAGCAGAAAGGACCATATATGCACCTTGTGTCTCCTCTGCACTGATTATTCCTGCAGAAGGAGAAGCAGGAGCTTGGAGGGGCCCCTCTTATGAGAAATGTGAGCCTCAGGAGACCTGGAGAGGAAGCTGTGTGAGAATGGGGCACCAGGGACAAATCTAAGTGAATACGATTATCACTGACACCGGCAGAGGGATTCACTGGGTGCCCTGAATGTCATATTAGAATCATCCTAGGGGAAAAAAAAAAAAAAAAAACTCCAGGCATCTCAAACCTCTCATGATCTCTGTTTCCATTTCAGTTGATTTTAATGCTGGTGCAATCCTATCTAAATGCTAATTTTTTTTTCCTTTGAGTTTGGAATGGACAAAAACCTCCAAATGGTCTAAGAGAGATTACATGGAAAATATTATTATTAAAAACAAGAGAGTGGGCACTGCCATGGTCAGACTCTGGGGAATTGAATTTTACAGATACGTGTGTGCACGCATACGTGAGTACAGGTTTATTACACAAATCTGACGGCAACCAGAAGGGGAGTCTGAGCTTTCACTGTTTTACATTTGCTATTATCGCCAGACAGAACATCCTCATCAGTTCTCATTAGGCTACCCTGTGTCTCTGTCGCCTGTCATCAGTTGGAAGTAAGCAGTGTTAACTCTAGGAAGAAGGCTTCATTTCTGTGTACCCTTCTACAGTGCATTTGGAAATTAGTTTTAGAATTAAAAATCCACATTAATTTGCTAAGAAGCTGTTCTTAATATGGCTGTCACTCCCCAGGCCTGAGATGGCCCTTGGATGAAGAACCATAATGCAGAGAAAGAGCCTCTTTCTTTATGGATCTCAAAGATTCAGCACACAAACCTGTATTGAATACCTGCAAAGAGGCAGTTGCTTCTCAGTGCCAGGTATTTTCAGTAATAAGCTCACAGAGCAAGAATCCATGGTCAGGCCGGTAAGTCAGGGCTCCTCAGTGTGAATCCAACGTGTAAGGTGGGGGAAGAGCCAAGCTGACCATCCACCGGCCTGAGAACACCCCAGGGGCTTTCTGTGAACCCCACAGCCTTTGCTGTGCAGATCACGCAGTTAGTCATCACATTACCTTGAAAATAACCTTTTTAACTGCGCAAACCTCTTTCAACTTGATGGCAGGCTCTCTGAAGGAAGGGATTATGGCTTAAAATAATAATGATGGTGAAAATGGCAACAATGATATTTGCCACTTGCCACACAATGCATCAGTACTTTGTAAATACAATATTTCTGAATCTCAAAGTCTGATTCCTATTTAAGGCTTCAAGAATTGAGTGACTTACCTAAAGCCGTGGAGATGGTACATGACACAACTGGCATTCAAGCCAGCTCTGTCTGACCCCAAAGTCCACTCCTTCTCTTTCTCAATGATGGGGTCCCAAATAGGCCACTGTGACATAAAGCTGTTTTGGCTGAAGGCATCTGAATTCCTGAAATGTTTTAACTGCCTAAAAGCAGAGCCTCCCCAAGAACTCAGTTGTCATCACTCAGACAGACATTATCACAAAATTATCGTTATCTGCCATCTAGTCTCCTAAGGGCCCATTTATCATTCAAAAAAGTCATTTTGTTCTCCCAGAAGTGCTTCTCTGCCCCCCACCCCACCCCCATTCCCCATTAAGATGGTGTATAAGCCCCTCCTTGAGTCACGTTTCTCCCATGCATGAATAGCTGATTAAATCTGTGGTTTTTTCCTTTTGCCAATCTGTCTTTTATCAGTTTAATTTGCAGGCCCTAAGAAATAGACCTAAGAGGGTAGAGGAAAAATTTGCCTCTCTGACATTCCCAACAAGAGAGAGAATGGGCTCTGCTAATCTCTTGTCTCTCCACAGGCTTTGCAGAAGATGTTGCAAATGCTGGTCGGTAGCTCTTTCTTAAGTTGAAAGAGGCCAGGGTGGGGCTTTTAGGCCAAGTGTCTGAGCACCAGATCCCCCAAAGAAGCGGAAATTTGGGAGTTACTTTGATGACTCCCTTAGTGTAGATTTGCTAGCACTTTGTATGTCCCTCTGTCATAGCAGCAAACATACTGGGCTGACATACCAGGCTGCAGTTCTGTTATTATTGGGACTGTTTCATCTACTCAACCCTGAATTCCTAAGGACAGGACAGCAATGCTTATTTTTATAACATGATTAGCACAATGTAATAGGTTCTTCTTAATGTCTGTTGAATTTTTTAATAAAAAGAGTATAGTGATAAAAATCTTACATACCTCTTGAAGAAAATTGGCAAATATTAGAGATACCAAGGAAAAGGAAACATCAGTTACCCACCAATCAGATATTACCATTGTTCATATTTAACTCTGTTTCCTTCTAGTCTCTGATGAATGTTTGCTCTCATGTTGAATGAAGAGATGCAAAGAGAAGAAAAATAGTTAAAACTGTCAGATTCCCTAACTAAGGGGCAATCAGTGATGTAGGGGTTCACTGGAGGAGATCCCTGGCCCTCTCTGGGAACGACTTTCCTATTGCAACTAAGGGAAGATTTTTTTCAGAAAGAACTAGTGAGTCCCAATTTCTGTGGGCTTTTGCCAAGGACTGTGGCTGGCAACTGGCCAGGATGGAGGGCCGGTGGGGAGGTGGAGTCTCAAAGCAGAGGGACAAGTCAGCATTGAATCTGGACATTCATTGAATATTCTAAGTAAATAAATAAATAGCTATCTGATTTACACACAGCAAATATTACTAGGTACCAGTATTTTGGAAATAATAATTTATATTTTCTGTGATTTACTACTGTAAAAACCTGTACAGTTGGGGAGAGAAGCCAGTCAAAGGTTGCTTTAGCCCTACCTAGTTTTTCTATTTTATTTAAATATCTTGCAATGTCTAAGCAAGTGGGTGTTGAAGATCAAGATTTTGAAGTTCACAAATTGGTCACTTTCCCCAGCCTGTGCGGTGTAAGTTGCTGTGGCCAAATAGCCCCTGAAAGTGGGTACATGTGGACGGGATAGGGACCGAGTGGCTTCCCCAAGGTCCTTCTGACAGTCTGATTTCTGCTCCTCTTTCAGGATGTGAAGATAACCCTGGGTGGCCTGTCCTGCCCTCTCTCCCTAGTTGGAGACTTGGATGAGGGGCTGGCTAGGGCTTCTGGGGATGTCATATGGATATTACACGATGGGGTGTTGGAAAGGACTAAACCCCTCTGGTTGTCCTTTTTTCTGCCTGGTTGAATTCAATACACAGCCCCTTTCCAATTAGAAAGCAGTTGAATATATACTAATGTGGAAAGTATGAGCCATCACTTTTATTTTATAGTATAGCAAAAGCTATAACTTATTCATTAAGTGAAAAGAAAGCAGAGACTGGGTTCCAGTGAAGTCAGACAGCAAACTTCCTTTCTGAATATCTGCCTCTGATATGGGAGAGGGAGCATTTCTTCAGAGCAGTGTGCAGGGGGTTGATTTGAGAGGTGTCCATGATCAGAAGGAGGGGGCAGGACTCTCCCACAGTGGTGGTGTGGTTTTGGGTGTGATACTGCTCTGTCGGTGAGGAAAGGCCTGAGAGAAGGGTTCCAGATTTTTGCAGTGTTTCCCTTCCAGGAGCCTAGAGACTTATCTCTTAAGAATGAACAAAATAAGAATTAAAGGCATAGCTGAATAGAACGGTAATAATCACTCTCGATTTGAAATAGTACCTTGTCTCATGAAAGACAAAGACAGAACAACAACCTATTTCAGATTAAAGGCAACTAAAAAAACATGGTAGTCAAACACAAGCCTCAGATCAAGGTTTGGATCCTACACCAGGAAAAAAATGTTTTCTCTTGCTATAAAGGATACTAGTGACGACTGGTCAATTTAAATGTGGAATTGTGTTAGTATTAACGTCCTGATTTGGATAAGCATACTGTGATTATGTGGGCGTCCCAGGTGGTACTAGTAGTAAAGAATCTGCTTGCCAATACAGGAGACGCAAGAGACTCTGGTTTGATCCCTAGGTCGGGAAGATTCCCCGGAGAAGGGCACGGCAACCCGCTCCAGTATTCGTGCCTGGAGAATCCCAGGGACAGAGGAACCCGGCAGGCTAAGGTCCATAGGGTTACAAAGAGTTGGATACGACTGAAGCGATTTTGCATGCCTGCACACACTGATTATGTAAGAAAAAGTTCTTGTTTTTATACAACTTCTGAAGTGTTTAGGAGCAAAAGGGAATTGGGTCTGCTATTTACTCTCAAACAGTTCAGAAAAATTCTATATCAAGAGAATGTGATAAAGCCAAACGTTAACACTTGGGGAATCTGGGTAAAGAGGTCATGGAATTTGTTGTGCCGTTTTTTATAAGTCTGAAATTGTTTTAAGTGAAAGGTGGGAATTTTTTAAAAAGGAATATTATTTTTAAAGCATTGTTATACCCTTTTAAAAAAAATTTTAAAATCCAATAACAAGACCTCCTAAATGTTAAATTTTTGAAAGGTTTAAATGTTAGGAAAAGATGTTTCTATTGTGCTGTGTTGCTGTTAAATAATCCACTCCTCCAGACTGAATTATTTGCCTTTGGTGTGAAACGTTTGTTTTACCTTCAGATATCCAAAGAAGTTACATGCCAGTAAAACAGAGAGTGTCAAGTTACTCCATGATTCTGTTCATCTGTCGCTTTACACTCTGAACTAGAGAATTAGTAAACACATGCTTCCATGTTAATCTCTTTCTCCCTACCACCAACCCTTCTCTCCCTCTCCACCAAAATGTTGCCTTATGGGGACATGGTCTACTCTAGGATATATGCTGGAGAAAACAAGAGATTTGTTTCCAGGTGATCTAAATTTAAGTCCCCAGATCTAATGCTTATTAGTTATATATCTTTGAGTAATTGATTTAATCTGTGTGATTGTCAGTTTTTCTAGGAAGCAAAAATGCTACTTGTTCTATATCACTTTCCAGATTCAAGTAAAGAGGCAGGTGAAATGCTTTGAAAAAAGCTTTACAGACTTTGGTTGTTACTGTTTACTCAATTTTGTATAAAGCTGGGGTGGGGTGGGGGTGTGTATCTTCAAGGCCCTCTTTATAATGCTAACCCACCTGACATATTGTCTGTGACATAGACCTCAGGGACAATCTGACTTGGCGCTTTTCAGTGCCGTGAGTTGGTATTTACAAAAACAGCTACCACGCACTAATGGAGTACCTACTGTGTCTGGGTTCTTCATACCTTTCATCCCTACAATAAGCCTCATTTTAGACGCAGGAGCGAAAGCTCAGAAAGGCCACATGATTTAAGGTAGGACACAAAGCTAATAGGTGGCAGATTCTGAACTTGAGCCCAAGTCTGAAATGCGTGGTCTGAGCTGCTTCTACCTGTGACCGTGGGTTTCTGGTGGCCACTGAATAAAAGCCAGTAGTCACTCTAGGAAATGAGCTCAGAGATACAGTAGTTTTGCCTCGTGGCCAGCGCAGGGGAACAGAGTTGTAACTCAGTGTGACGCTGTCCACATGTCAAATTCTCCACCACCCCAGACACCCACTCCAGGCAAATAAGACTTGGTTTGAGGTTTGGAACTCAAAGGGGTATTCCTCTTGGGGAATGTACTCATCTCTACAAGGCAGAAAGAGTTTGCCACTTTCTTACCCATGTTTCAAACATATCTTCTGGGCGCAGGCGACGTAGAGTGGGTCTGGGGGGAAAAAAAAAAAAGATTGACTTCCTTGAATAGAGATGACCTCAGCTGACACCAAAGCCCCAGCACAGTGAAATGTAGGATGAGATGTTGGTTCACTTTCCCAAGTCCTACATACTTGTTTTCTCTCTTAAGGAAACAGCAGATCGACCCTGTTGTGTGTGACACAGAGCTGGGGCCTAAAGGCTTCCCATAGGCCCATTTGAGCCCAAGATTAAAAAGTCTATCACAGAAAATGGGTCACAGGGAATGGGGTCAGCTTATGCCCAGGCCAAGAAGCCCTTTCCCTTCTCACTGATAGGGGACACTCCTGAGAACCCTGAGCAGGCCCAGAATCAGGAGACCCAGGAGAGGAAACAGCCCAGAGCTACAGGAGTTTTATCACCAGGGTGATCCATCAAAAGCCCTTGAGGGGTGTTTGGAGGGGCAGGTTGGATCTATCTTTTGCTCATAGTTTCACTTCTTTTTGAATGTGGGCAAATACTGTTAGCTTGTTGGTATTTATTCATCCAAGTGCTGCTTCCCTGTGGGGACCAAGGCCGACCCAGTGATGGAGTCATTATGCTCCGTGTTCAGTGAGCCTGTGTGACCGTGAGGAGGGAGGGTGGGGTAGATGAGGCAGTAAGCCACCACCAAGTTCCATGTGCTGCTATTGTCTCTCCTTAAGAGCTGGGGTCAGCGGACTATCACTGATGGGCCCAGTCTCCACGTTCAGTGGGCCTGTGTGACTATGAGGAGGGAGGGGTTGGGGGGATGAGGCGGTAAACCCACCACTGTGTTCCGGTTTCTGGTATTGTCTCTCCCTTAAGAGCCCGAGGTCAGCAGACTACATATGGATGGAGGGGCCAATCCAGCCAATGGCTCCTGCTTTTATAAATAAACTTCTGTTGGGACACAGCCACACACATTTGTTTACATATGGCCCATGACTGTTTGCTCACTACAATGGTGGAATTGAGTGCTTGCAGCAGAGACCATCTGGCCCACAAAGCCTGCAATATTTATTTTCTGGCCTTTACAAAAAAGTATGCTGATCCATGCTAGTGCTAATGGTATCAAATACTCCTCTCCCAGAAGTTCTATGCACAAAATGTTCATCCTTGGCTTCATTATTTAACTACCCTGAGCCCAATTCCTTGATCTGTAAAATTCGGATATAATTTGTTATATCCCCCATAATGTTGAAGATTAGGTAAAATAGCTTTCCAAAGCACCTGGCAGCATACTTTAGGATACTAACATTAAATCACTGTCATTATCATTGTGGAATTTTACTTGTGACATCTTACTCTATGAGGTGATTTCTTCACTGCGGGGAGGTGGTCTAACCTTGTTTGCAGATGTAAACCCATATTCAGAAAATGTGGCCACTGATCAATGACCAGCAAAGCCGCACTGCTGAGTTCAGTTCTGCTGGGGTACTAACTCCAGGTGGTTGCTCTTGGGGGTCTGAAATGCTGGGACTGAGAGGCTTGTCCCCATCCCCAGCCCTGGATCACCCTGCTGCACTCCTGCATGCATCTGGGGCACCTTTGGTGCTCTTTCACAAACTCCACGAGCTCTCTTCTGTGTAGGGTTTGTCAGGGATGGCAATGGGCTCTTCCATAAATGGCTCGTAGAAGTCAACCTCATTCATCTTCAAGGACAATTCTTTGCAACCTGTAACAATTAGAAGCAACACAATAGTTTTCCTTGAACAGCAGTCTAGAGTAGCAGTGGGCTGTCTAGCTACAAGTGTGTGTGTTCTCTGCAAAAGACATGGGAGCGTATGTGTGGTTTTAACTTAAATGTTGAAATGATAGAACTCAACACCTAGGCCTGGCTGGACCCACCTCCTTTTGTGATCAAAGGACAGATAGGAAAATCCTCTCTGGCAGATGAGATCCAGTCAGGGCCGAGAGCAGTCAGAATGGAAGGTGGGAAATTTAATTCCATAATCACCATCACTGAACTGTGTTTGCCAGGCTGGAGGAGGAAGCAATGTCAGCAGATCATGTTCAGTGTCCTGGATGCATGGATTTAATTGAACGATTTTGATAGACAGGCAGTTGATGGAAACCATGGAAAGCACACAGTACTCAGAATCAGAGGCCAACCCATTAGTCTGTCCCGATCAGCTCATAAACTGTAATTACTATTTCGGTTGGAGCGTTGGCCGAGGCTGTCTCTCAGTCCTGGTGTGTCTGATGTTTCTGAGGCTCTGGAAACTGCCTGGTTGGTTACCTGTCAGAAGGTGACTGCCATCCTGGTTTGTCCAGGGTGGAGGGGCTTCCAGGATTCAGACTTTCAGTGCTCATGCTGGGAGAGTACCAGCAAGCGAGGCTGGGTGGCTACCCTGTGTCAAATAGAAGGCACGGGAGCAGCCTATAGACTGGGAGCTGTGTGCTCTTTTGATTAACATGGCTGTGCAGCCTGGTCAGGGCAGAATGGTTGCTGTGTTCACCGGCAGAGCTGCTGAACTCACATCTCCTTTTGTGAAATGATTCGAGAGGCTTGGAATGTGCAACGCTCTGTAGAAAACCAAATGCCATTCTTTCGAGTCAGAGCTGTGGTCCCAGAAAGCACAGGGATGACAGTGGTTCCCTTGAAGCTAAGAGGAATTGCCTAAGAGCTGACGCCCTGTGGTGGTAACCAACGGTGCAGAGGCCAGGCAGCCATGACTAACTGGGAGGGGGAGGAACTGGGTGTTACGTAAGCGGTTACACAAGGAGGTCCATTCTGAGCCAACACTGCTATCCCTATGGCTTTTGTCATCACTTGCTATTAATTCCGGGTCACTGTATTCAAAAAGACGTGTTTTAAGGACTTAAGGAAAGCAACACCCACATGCTACTCAAGACCTAACAAAAACAGCTGTGTTAAGAGCAAAGTCTGTCAAAGAGATTTAATGGTGATGTTGATTTTGCTTTAAGGGACAAAAAGGTGTGGGTTTCTCTTTTTCCCTCTTCTATGGTATGGGGTGGTGTGGATGATGGGTGGGAGTGTGGTTAGGGGAAGGGGAGGAAAGAGCAACCATACAACACGGGTCGGGTTTACACACAGTTCTTCACAAAGCTGGGCCTCGCAGAATGAGCCTGAAAATGACATTTGGATTCTGGTTTTCTGAGTTCACCTACCACATATCTTAGGAACCAGGAAACTGTGTTTGTAGGTGACGACCAGATGAACAAAAACAATCATAGCAAACACATGGAGTGCTTGCTGTGTGCCAGTTACTGTTGCAAAGTGTTTTAAGTTGATTACTTTATGAATCTCCACTTTGATTGTATGAGGTCGGAGCTATTATTATACTTATTTTACAAATGATGAGCTTGAGGCACAATTTGAGGATGAATTGTTCAAGTGGAGTGTTCTGAACTGCCAATCTGCCTCCATTCCAACTTTTCATTTCATTTCCTTCCAAATTACCTTTTCCTTGACATTGTACAGAAAGGAATTTATGTTCCTTTAAATATCAGATTGGCACTGCGCATGGCGTAGGGAGATGTTTTCCTTATTCCTCTGTAACAGGTTCTCATCAACTCATCCACAGATCAGCCTACCAGCATGAAGGCTTCCGGAAGGTGAGAAGCAGCTCATCACACCCTCCGTTAAGGTAAACAGTGGAGGTGCACCTGTGTGTGTGAGTGTGTGTGTGTAAGGATGTGCAGTGTTAAGACCATGAGTGTGAAGTTGGAATATGATGTTTGTAAGTTTAAATCTCGGGCACTCTGAGCAGAATTTTCTAGAGGCCAATATCCTCTATATAGGCCCGTTCTCCTATATCCCCGTCACTACCATAGAATTTTCTCATCTTGAATCTCAGATAATTCCTTCCTTTTCCTTTCAATTGTATCTTAGATGGTAAAGACTGAGGAAGCTTGACTGATTGAGGCACTGATTGATTCTTCAATAAATATTTAGTGAGGCCGACTATATCCAAGGGACCCAGACCTGTTTCATGGATGGTACATTAAATAAGAATGGATTTTACTGTTAAAATCTGAGGAGATTCAATCATGAATTCTTTTTGTCTTCTTTTTTTTTATTAGTTGGAATTGGAGTTTGCCAAGGCAAGAAGATTATAAAGTACAATGGCCGTTCTTCTGACATTTGTACGTGTATAAATCTTGATAACATGCTTTTCCACAAGTTAGCAAGCCATTTCGGTTGTTGCAGATGAAACCAACTCAATGAATTTAGGTCTTCTCAACATCTGTCTTCTCTGTCAACTTTGTTTAGAGAATCACAGCTTCTTTTTGGCCCAAAACGGTTTCAAACAAATGATTTTGCTTCTCACTGTTTTACTCCAAGAAAATAATAGGTCAGTGGGAGATGGCAAGAGATAATTAGAACTGACATTTTTCAAACTGTGAGGTGCCACAGAGTGGACGCCATCCCCAGTCCTCTGACTCTTTTTCCATTTGCTTCAGGCAGGTTGGGCCCTTGTGTGGCTTGATACAGAATCAAGATCCATTGATCAGTGCTGCGGTCCCAAACCTGTGTGCCAGCTAAAATCTCCCAGGGAGCTCTTAGAAAATGCATATTTCTGGGTCTGGCCATAATGCTAAAAACCCCAAATTTCCAGGTGTGAGTTCCAAGAACCAATGTTTTTAAAAGCTCCTTGGGGCCTACCAACACGGAGAGTGGTTGGAAACTGGTAAACTCCCAAATCTACATGAGCAGCCCTGATATCGTCCTCATTACAGTTCCAACTCTTATATGTATTTAACGTAATATATTTATTGGTTTGTCTACTTACTTTGTGTCTTCCCATCTTCTCCTTCCCCCAACACATACTAAACTCTAAATCCTACAAGGAGAGAAATCTGATTTGCTCAGTGTTGTGCCCCTGGCATCTGGAAGAGTATCTCTGGCACATAACAGGCCCTCAATAAATGCTTGCTAGGTGGGTGGATAAATAAGTAAACGAAAGATCCTTGCAGTTGAATGTCTTCCCAACTTGTAGAAATTAGAGCTCAGACCCCGTCTTATGTCACTCAATAGATTCTTCTTCCTAGATTTCCTGGTGTTTTCAGTAGCTTTACAGTCTTTACTGTTACAAAGCAAAGACTTGCAATCTTAAGCTGTTTGTGTGTCTTCTCTTGTCTTTCTCTCCATCTCAACAGTGGCCAGGTCCCCTCGTCATCTCAACCTCTGCCACTTGGTTCTTTATCTTTGGGACTGTATTAGGGTTTCCTGGACCCTTGCCTGTCCTGGCTTCAAACCTCTATAAAGCCCCTCCCTTCCAGATCCCTCTGGCATCCCCTACGGTGGAGTGTCTCACTAACAGGCCCTTCTGCCCACTTCTTCTGCTCTAGCACCCCCTGCTGGGCACCAGAGGCTTAGACTGGGACAGCCGTGCCTCCTGGACCTTACCGTTCCCCCCACTCTGCAACTGATGACTAAATTCTTAAATACCTTATGGCATGATCAAGACTGCCCAGCGCCACAGCTCTTCCTTCTGTGTTCTATATAGAGGTAGAGAGTGTATCTTTTTATAAATGTCATAAAATCCCACAGGGCTACGTGACAGGGCACTTGTGACTCAGTGTCTTTCAGAGTTTTTAGTGAAGAGCCCAGTGAGTTTTTAATTATAGCCTGACCTCACTTTCATGGGCCACATATGGTTGGCTGGAAGGCACAGCTAAAACCAGACACTACCCTGAGTTTAGCATTGGACCAGCCTTCTAGGAACTGAGGCCTTCCTGCTTGGCCAAGCTTATCTGTCTGACCGTCTTCCTTCAGATGAGTTCTTACCCAGGAGCTTCCGTATTCCCTCCCAGCCCATTATAACCAAACGAGAGTGATGAATTTCCTTTATGGTTCTCTGGGCCTCCCCTTCTCTACTAATACTCCCCTCCCAGTCTCCCTTCGCCTGGGCTTAGATGACTGCCTCTTCTTAACAACAGTACTGGCTCACACTTACTGAATGTTTACTATGTGCCAGATGGCAGCTAAGTGTTGACATCTATTGTTTCTTTCTCTTGAGAGCAGTAGGACAGAGCATTTGACTTTGAAGTCAGGCTGACCTACTAACTATGTGACCATGAGCAGAGCTATTTTGTCTCTCCGTGCCTTGGTTTCATCTTCCATGGATTGAGAATCCTAATTCCTCTTATACAGGAGTGTTGAGAGGATTAAATGAGAAAAACCTACGCAAAGCTCTTAGCACGAAGCCTGACACATTAAAAGTACTTAATAAATGATAGTTATTATTTTTGATATTCTTGTTCCAGCTGTCTCCCAACTCTAA
>NW_017213182.1:0-35781 GCF_001704415.2 Capra hircus | reverse complement strand
GGGTCCCATCACTTCACGGGAAATAGATGGGGAAACAGTGGAAACGGTGTTAGATTTTATTTGGGGGGGCTCCAAAATCACTGCAGATAGTGATTGCAGCCATGAAATTAAAAGACACTTACTCCTTGGAAGGAAAGTTATGACCAACTTAGCATATTGAAAAGCAGAGACATTACTTTGCCAACAAAGGTCCGTCTAGTCAAGGCTACGGTTTTTCCAGTGGTCATGTATGGGATGTGAGAGTTGGACTGTGAAAAAAGCTGAACGCCGAAGAATTGATGCTTTTGAACTCTGGTGTTGGAGAAGACTCTTGAGAGTCCCTTGGACTGCCAAGGAGATCCAACCAGTCCATCCTAAAGGAGATCAGCCCTGGGTGTTCTTTGGAAGGAATGATGCTATAGCTGAAACTCCAGTACTTTGGCCACCTCATGCCGAAGAGTTGACTCACTGGAAAAGACCCTGATGCTGGGAGGGATTGGGGGCAGGAGGAGAAGGGGACAGAGGATGAGGTGGCTGGATGGTATCACTGACTCGATGGACGTGAGTTTGAGTGAACTCCGGGGAGTTGATGATGGATAGGGAGGTCTGGCGTGCTGCGATTCATGGGGGTCACAAGGAGTCAGACACGACTGAGAGACTGAACTGAACTGAGGAGGGGAGGGAAGAGGGAGCTAGTCTCACCAAAAGAAGTTCATTTATTCCCCGGGAAAAAAATGAAATGTGAGTTCAGGAGGTAGAGGAGAAATCTTTTGAACTTTGCAGGACCAGAGTAGAAGTGAATGACAGAGAGAGATGAGATGGTAAAACGTGGCAAAAAATAAGTCAGAAATTTCCTGTAGCCTTGGAAGACAAGGTGATGGGCGTCAAAACTGCTTCAAACTCTGTTTTTGGATATTGAGGAAAACTCTACCAGTCAGCAAGTTTTTTTGTAAAGAGTCAGCTAGTAAACATTTGAGGCTCTGCTACCTACAGAGCTCTAGTCTTGATTGTAATTCTTCTTTGTTTCTTTTAACAACTCTGTAAAACTTTTTTAAAGAATTGTTAGTAGCAGTTTGTCTGCCCTTGCTCTGCAAGGTGTTGTGTGTGTGTGTGTGTGTGTGTGTGTGTGTGTGTGTGTGTGTGTGTGTGTGTGTGTGTGTAAATTTCAAGTCCATTGCAACTTGAGAAACACTTAATGATGAAGAGAATTCTTAAGGAGGAAAAGACTAAACTCCAGGCTAAATAACCAGTGATTCTCAGCCTGAAAACAGGACAACACCCCCAGCACCAAGAATTAGCTGGAGGAGAGAGCCAGATTTCAGTGAATCTAACAGTCTGTACAAAAGTTACGCAAAGTGGAAAAAATTTGTGAGTGTGATTTGAGCAGGACACTGAGCATCTGGCCAAATTAAAGCTGGGGAACTCTCCCAGAAGCTTTCAGAGCAGACCCAAACGCAGTCTGGAAGCTGGGGTCAAGGAGAGGCAAACGCTCAGGGTGTTTTTTTTGACCACAAAGGCAGGGGAAGTCTTTATAATTACCAAGCAGCTGGGACTGCACTTTGGGAATAAGTGAAATCTTTGCATCAGGTCCCATCACTTCATAGGAAATAGATGGGGAAACAGTGGAAACAGTGTCAGACTTTATTTTGGGGGGCTCCAAAATCACTGCAGATGGTGACTGCAGCCATGAAATTAAAAGAAGCTTACTCCTTGGAAGGAAAGTTATGACCAACCTAGATAGCATATTCAAAAGCAGAGACATTACTTTGCCAACAAACGTCCGTCTAGTCAAAGCTATGGTTTTTCCAGTGGTCATGTATGGATGTGAAAGTTGGACTGTGAAGAAAGCTGAGCGCCAAAGAATTGATGCTTTTGAACTGTGGTGTTGGAGAAAACTCTTGAGAGTCCCTTGAACTACAAGGAGATGCAACCAGTGCATTCTAAAGGAGTCCTGGATGTTCTTTGGAAGGAATGATGCTAAAGCTGAAACTCCAGTACTTTGGCCACCTCATGTGAAGAGTTGACCATTGGAAAAGACTCTGATGCTGGGAGGGATTGGGGGCAGGAGGAGAAGGGGACGACAGAGGATGAGATGGCTGGATGGCATCGCGGACTCGATGAACGTGAATCTGAGTGAACTCCGGGAGTTGGTGATGGACAGGGAGGCCTGATGTGCTGTGATTCATGGGGTTGCAAAGAGTCAGACACGACTGAGCAACTGAACTGAGCTGAAAATCTCTGCAAAATGTAACTTACCTGCCTGGGATCAGTCTAAAATACCTTATAGGGTAGACCCTGATGAATGTAAAGAAATTAGGCCTGAAAAATTGGAGTCTGGGGACCCTGGGAGTTCAGGTGCAGGAGAGGGGGAAGTTACAAATATCCCCCACCTTCCCCTACTGGAACCACTTTTCACTAGGGAGGACAAAGTGGGCCTGAAGGTAGAAAGTACTTAGTCTCTAAAGAACACCTGACAAACAGCTTTTGAGAAATCAAGGGAGGGGCTCCCCCTCAGATGTTGACTGAAAAGACCTGAGGGCAACAAGTCTTAAGCTGAGATCAACTTGTCAAGAAGATAGGAAGAACAATGCTTCCCCCACCCAAATGTAGCCTGGGGCCGGAGTATTTAAGACTAAATAAATGTTTGGTGCCTAATTGGGAGGAGGAAGGTTTAGTACCACACTACCACAGATGTCCTGAAAATAACCATATATTTCAGCCTCCAAGGTGTTTTCACCACCCTTGTTTGATCTGAAGCTCACAACAAGCCAGTGTGGTCCTAAAACATGACAGAGATTATTCTCCCAATGTTTATAGATGAGGAAATTGAAGCTCAAAAGGGTTGAGCTACTTGCCCAAGTTCTCACAGCTTGTAAATAGCAGTTACACACTCAAATATTTCAAGAGTTCATACCTAATGCTACTTTTACACTACTGCTGGTGTTCTTAGTGACAAAACAGCAAAGTGGGAAATGGTTGGCAAAGAAGTACATCCATGGGGAGAGGTGACCCACTGGGGAGCTGGAGGGGTGAAAACAGAAATGAAAAACGAGAAGTGAGGATGGTAAAGCTGTGGGGAAAAGTTCAGGCTTTCAGAAGGCTAGGAATTGAAAAGACTTTTACATTAAAATAGTTGGGAATCCAGAGTCTTTGTTCCAAGGAAACGGGGAGATGAGTTTTGAAAATATTGAGAGCATCCTGGGAAAGCCACCAAGATGGGGTTGGAATGGCTTTGGGGGTTTTTTACCTGGGGCAAAGGGGTACACTGGAGAAATGACTTTGCCTGCTCAGTTGTCACAGGTGCTGAGAAAAATAGTTTTGATTTTGATTTTAAACACAAAGTAAGATAGGGAATTGTTATGAAACATGTTTCCTTCACCCAACAAGTATTTCATAGCTACCCACTATGGGCCAGACACAGCATGTGCTAGGTTTTGGGGATATAGCACTGAATAAGAGACTGTCTGTGACCACGGGTGAACCTAAAGTCTAGCTGGGCATCCAGAGCATAAGTAGCTACAAGACAATGTGAAAAGTAATCTAATAAAGAGAGGAACTAGGAAAAGACCGGGAGCCTAGAGAAAGAGGGAGGGATCTAGGGAGGAGGTGTTCCTCACCCACAGCATACCCTGGCTGGATGCCTGCCCCACTCTCAAGGAGAGTGTTATTGAAACGCTGGAAATGGGATAGTACATGAAACATGACACCCTGTGAAATGAACTACATATATTGTAAACATACGTTGCAGTTCTGTTGTTCTGTAATGAGGCAAAAAATGCAATTTCTTCTTTTCAAGCTAGAAACTATGAACCATGAAAAACTATGAACAGCCTTCCCTTCTTTCCCCTCTCTGACACTATGCTTCTAGAAAGGGAGCTATGGGACTAGAGGGATGGGACATCGGACCTCTGTTAAAGAGTTCAGTTGGTTAATGTCACCTGAGGAGGAGCATGACCAGAAGGGTTGGAGGGGAATGTCATCATCCCAAATTTATGCTCTTTGATCTCCTGGAGCTAATGAAAGTTTATCCAAATGGAGGTTAAACCTATGGCTTAGGGACACCCTGGGTGAAAATTTGCCACAGAGGGAACTGCTACTGAATAGTTCAGTTGCTAAGTTGTGTCTGACTCTTTGCAACCCCATGGACTGCAGCATGCCAGGCTTCCCTGTCCTTCACCATCTCCCAGAGTTTGCTCAAACTCATGTAGGAAACTCACATAGGAAGAAAATATTGCCACTTAGCATAAACTCATACAAGTCTCCTTTTACTACAAATTTCATGGATCTTAAGTACTTTGTTCAAGCCATCTATAATCTCTTAAGTAGAAATTACCTGACTTTACCTGAGTTTTCTTCTTTCTTTTTAACAACCCTTTGTACAGACATTTGAATTTATATAGAAACTACCTGCCTTCACAGGTGTTGATTGCTTTGCTAAAACTATAATAATAACAATAATATAATAACTACTACTTACTATTATTATTTACTGATACTATCATGTTTCAGGACTATGCCGACAACATCATGAATTTTCACAGATCTTTAAATATCTACTTACCATTCCCACATCCCTCCAAAATGTAAGCTCTATAAGGGCAAGGATGTTACCTGTATTTTTCACCAAATCATCCCAAGTGGTTAGAACAGTGCTGAACACAAAGCTGATACTCAATACATATCTGTCCAACCAACAAATTATAATTCAGACTTGTGAGGTTAAGTGATTTTTCCAAGGTCACATAACTACTTGAATGTGGAGATCTTAACCTAGTTGGGTCTGAATGAAAAACTGCTTTGTTTCTTCCACTATACTAGGCTGCCTTTGGGTGAAACTCTTCCTGGTTTATAGTTCTCATGGGAATACAGGAAGCGACACCATTCATAAACCCATTGGGAACCATTTTCTTGCCATCAAAAGCCTTCAGCCAGTCAGTCACACTCTAATGAATCGACTTCCTATCTCTCATGCCTATACTGTCTTCCCTCTGATCTCATAGCACTCATTTACTAGCCACCAAATAAATAAACCACCGTGTGCTTAAACAGTTCACACCCACATTTCCTTGCCATACTTCGGAACTCCCCGTTATACACCAAGATCAAGAAACTGGGAGGCAGGAGGATATGGATGACACTTCCGACATAGATTCCCATGCCAGCATTAGGCAAACTTGTCAGCATCTGACAACCGTCGGCAGTCAAGAGTTGCAAGGAACCCTAAAGATCATCTAGTTCAATGCACCTGCCTAACACAGGAAGCACTCTAAAACAATGACTAACTCAGGTCAGTCCATGGGTATTCCTAAGGAAGTAAGCAAAAGGGTTCCAGGCCATACACAAAGCTATCTAATAAGCATGAAGCTTCTTCCTGAATCAATGATTTTCTAGATTGGAAGATAAAGTTAAATAATTTACCTATGAAATAATTTAAATATTATTTGTATACTAAAACCACTTGTGATATAGTTTATCACATAGAATATGCAATTCTCATGAATGTTTAAAGAAAAACGGGAGACTAGGGTAGAGGTTACTGTTTAGGGAATTTTTCCATGAAGAAGTGACATTTAAGTTGACGCCTGAGAAATAAGATTGAGTACACGAGGTGAAGAATGGAGCGAAGGAAGGTGTGTGTTTGTGTCCTTGGCAGAAAGAGTATGGGCAAGAAATCTAAGGCAGGGACCTGTGGGATTCAAAGAGCTGGAGGCCTTAGTGTTCTCAGCTCACACTCCACAATGAGAATATTCTATTATCTCAGGATCTCCTGAAACACCTCCTAGGAATTCTTCCTCTTTTGCTCATATCCTGTGAAAACACTGTGAAAATCTTTGTGGGGGTGTGGGGGTGGGGAGAAGTTCCAATTGCTTGGAACTGAGATGTCTGCAGCTACTCCAAAAGCACCCCAAATTCCTTAGCCAAAACCCAGAAGCCAGGAACATATCACTGTAACTGCTTAAGGATTTTCAACACTCTTGCTAAAACTAGTTTAGATTAGAACTGCTTGTATAAAAATAAACTTTAATCCTCTAATCAGCCCATGGTATAGAATATTGGAAATAACCATCTCAGCTGTTGTAATATCTGCATATGGCTGACATTTCATCCTCATCATCCTCCCCTTCTCCCAATGAAATAGGTGCTATTATTATTAGTAGTAGTAGTTATTTATTAGTGAAGGACAGGGAAGCCTGGCGTGCTGCAGTTAATGATGTCACAAGGAGTCGGATATGACTTAACAACTGAACAACAACAATTGCTCTTTCTACAAATGAGGAAAACAGGCTCCAAATGGACCCAAAGTCACATAGCTAGTGAGTGACAGAACAAAGACACTGATACTCAGTCCTTGGTGCTGAAGCCCATATGCTTAGTACCACACTGCCCGGCTGAGCAGGGTTAGGATGGAAGACTGATAACTAGAGTCTTAACCCCAGCAGGCCCCTAAGCAAACCCATTGTCCTAACCCCTGGAATTCCCTAAGAACGTTGAACAGAGGGGCATAAAGAAAGAAACGGTGTTAAGTGACTACTGAAAGCCAGGCATGGTGACAAGGCCTCTCAATGAGTTATTTCATGGAATCCTAACAGCAACCCCCTCATGGTGGAGAAATTATTACCGTCCCCCCGACTTTACAGATGAGGGAGCTGTGGCCCAGCATGGTTAAATAATTACCTCATTGGTAAGTATTTGATCTGGGACCGAAATTCGGGCTTGAGTGACTCCAAAAGTCTACACCCTTTCCATCACAGTACACCAAAGATGGCTTAATGTTTAACCCTTCACAGGTTACGTATTTGCACTTTAACAAGAGTCTTTCCTGTGTGAATCTCACAGAACCATGGCGAACGTGAATAGAAGGCTAATTGGGGGCTGCAAGGTGAGCGTGCCTTAAATCACACTGGAATGGCATTGACCTGCCCTCTCCCTGTAGTTCCTGAGGTGGGGCAGCGTGCCAACAAAGATAAATCTCTATTCCAGTCACAGCCTTCTTTTCCAACTGGGATAACAACTCTAAGAAACTCTAGCAATTACAGAAACAGAGAAAGCTCCGAATCAGTCAAGAGTTTATTTGTAAAGTGTAATGTCAGAAGATGAACTTCCTTTAAATCCTGCTAACTTCATACAGTTCAACAGCTTACTGGCTCAGGAATGTGATTTCTCTCTGACTTGCTTTCAGTGATTTGTTCTTTATCATTGACTAAATTGTCTTCTTCTTCTCATCCCACCATCTTTCAGAAGTGCAGACTTTGATGTGTGCTTCTTGGTCTCCCTACTTCCCTCTTGCACCATCTAACACAGGACTTTGCAAACAAACCCTCCTGAGAAGTATGGACAGTCTGGGCCTTTCCAGAAACTCAAGCTGCTGAGGGATACGATATTTAGTTAAGCTGAAGTGAAGCCCTGCATAAATCATAAAGAGGTGAACCCAGGTTACTCAAACAGGACCCTAGGAGGTACTTGGGGAATAGACTTGCAGTCAGCTTTATTTTTCTACAGTCGTTTGACTTCCAAAATGCTGGGGCCCACAAGTACCCCAGAAGTAACTTGGCTCCCAAATGCTGGAGCCGGTCTTGGCCTTGGAACACAGTTCTTGTGTTGTTTCCTGAATTCCCACATTGCTGTTTTCCACGCATAGATCAGGCTTCAAACTTCCTGTGTCTGGACTGTGTGTGTATGTGCGTGCGCGTGCTCACGCGTTTGTGTGTGTGTGTGTGTTTATATGCTTGGAAAGGGTGGATAGGGGGAAGGAGGAGAACCTAAAAGGAAGATAATTTAGCTCCTTGCTTGTACTGCATATATATTCCTTTGATCTTTTCCTGTTCAGATAAAGCAGCTATTATCTATTTAGCTGGCTTCTGTATATGCAAGGGATAGTATCCTTGGGAATAAATGAGAGACTGACTTTAAGAGGTGTCCTGGGGAAGGCTGCTTCTCAGTGTTTGTCAAATATATCTGAAGAGTGTTTCGCCCCTCCCCCCGCCCCCGCTGCCCTGGAGTTGGGGCAAGAGCGAGAGTCATGTGGAGCCATAAATCCTTAGGATTTATTTTCCTTGGTGTATGTGCTTGCTTCTACTTTTGTTTCTAAATACATTTAAATGATTGAGTTGTTCACCAGGCAATTAGAGGAAGATGTGCTCATTTCACACTCCCAGTTGACTTGATGGGTGGGGAGAATGTCATTCAATACAAGGCACTATGGTTTTGTGGTCTTTCCTTCTAGAAGAACCTAGCCAGGGATCGAGGAATACACTATACACCACATTCTCCTTCCTACTTTTCCCATACATTGGGGAAAATATTGTGTGCAAAGGGCAGACTTTTTTCATTAAAATATCCGGTAGTTGCCAAAATTAAAAACCAGGAGGCTTTACACTGAAACCTTTGACTTATGCTTTCTCTTGAAAAATCAGAAGTCCTGGCCAAATTGGGCCTGCTTTTCCCCTGGTGATGACCTAGCTGCCCCCTTTAGAGGGGTCCTGCCTTTCTTCTTGGCAGCCTCCATCATTGGCTTTGTCTCCTGACACTGAGCCTGAGGGTTGGTATCTTAATTGTTTTTATCTTGGGAAAATATATACAACATAAAATTTACCATGTTAACTATTTTTAAGTAGCATTAAATACATGCACAATGTTATACAACCATCACCACTATCTTGTTCCAGAATTTTTTTTTATCATTCCAAAGAGAAACTGTGCTCATTAAGCAATAACTCCATTTCTTCCTCCTCTCAGTCCCTGAAGCCACTCTGCTATTTTCTGTGTCCTGTGAACAGTGCCTATCCTAGGTACCTCGGATGAGCAGAATCACACAATATTTGTCCTTTTGTATCTGGCTTCTTTGGCTTAGTGTAATATTTTAAAGGGAGACTTTGATTTTTTAATTGCTTTTTTCTTGCACGTGTGGCTGTTGCTCAGTTGCCAAGTCATGTCTCGCTCTTTGCGACCCTATGGACTGCAGCATGCCAGGCTTCGCTGTCCTTCACTATCTCCCGGAGTTTGCTCAAAACTCATGTCCATTGAGTCAGTGATGCTATCTAACCATTTCATCCTCTGCTGCCCTCTTTTCCTTTTGCCTTCAATCTTTCCCAGGATCAGGGTCTTTTCTAATGAGTTGTCTCTTCACATCAGGTGGCCAAAGAAGCACATTGACATTGATTTTTACTGTGTTTGGGGGGGGCACTGCATCCCATAGCTTCCAGGATTTTAGTTCCATGACCAGGGATTGAACCTAGGCCATGGTGAGTCCTAATCACTAGACCACCAGGAAACTACCAATTTTTATTGCATTTTAAAGAAAGACTTGCATTTTATTGAAGAAAAAAAAAGTGTCAAATAGGACAGGTAGTTTGAGATGGAGATTTTTGACTTCTAAGCTTAAAATGTTCGTTACATCTATTATCAATATGTGGAGATTGTTCATGTACTCAGGCAAGCCTGTGTCTTTACACAGGTGTTCTACAGTTAGTGGTTAATTCTTTTGGTATCCCCCAGAGGCTTCTCTATATAGTCAGGATATGAAGACACAGGGATGCTCCAGGGATTAGTTAAACGTGTGTGGCAAACTTGGCTATGTAAACTCGCTCTCTGGAACTAGTTTTCGCTCCCTGCTCTCAACTTCTACAGCTTTTACTGTCAATCCCACTCATTTAGCACTTATCATATGCTTGTTAGTTGTCTTTTTCTGTATATACCCTTGAAGGCAGGAGCCAAGTCTCATCCCTCTTTGTTTTTTCAGTCTTGTCCATAAAAGCGGCTCTATCAATGTTTGTTGATGTTTGCCCCCCTCCCCCCTTCCTTTTAAGTAGAGCAGGCAAAGCATAGCTTTACATTGAAACTCAGTTTAAACAAACTGAAGGGTTTTCAGGGTGAAAACAGAAGGAAGTCTTGCATGGCAGGACAGAAGGAACACCTAAGACGCTTAGAAGACTTGGGTGGAAGAGGAGGTAGTGAAAAACCTGTTATTAGCCACAGGCTAAGAAAGTGACTCACACAGGGCCTGGATCCACCATGAGATTCAGAGCTGTGCTCTGTTCTACCACATAAAAATTCAAAATCAGAGGAGATCAGTAATGCCCAAGGTAGGATTTGAGATGGGGAGTGTTAAAGAAATTAAGTGTTTGAGGAGTTTCCACTGTATGAAGGCCCCAGTAGCTGTGAGGAAGGCAGGTTTGGAAAAATCTTTGAAGGACAACTTCAAGCCTGGGGTCAGGCATTCTGCAAACAGTCACTAGGCCTTTGCTACCAGGGTTTGTTTTCCAGTATTTTCCATAATGGCCTAAACCACCTCTCAAGAGGGGCATGAGTAAAGGAATTTTGGCAGATCCAAGCAATGGAACACTGAACAGTCATTAAAAAGAATGAGGTAAAGGAAGTTACCCTGATATGGAAGGATATTTAAGAGACATTACTGAGTAAAGAAATGCAAAATGTGTGTGTGTGCAAATAATATATTTTGAAGATTATACCTAGGTACGGAGAGAAAGGGACTACTGAGAACAGAGCTAGAGAGGAACCCTTTATGGTCCTGCTTTCAGCATTGTTTTCCTTTTACCATGTGCACTTTTCCCACTTTAACAGCATTGTTAATTTTAGCAAGTATCCCACTACCATTATGATCAGCAGTTGTCTGCAGCATATACCCACCCTATCTAGCTCTGTTGTCCACCCTCCAAGCAAGGCTGGAATAATCTTCCTTTGCTTCACAAACCAGATGTCTCCACGTCTTGAACACTCAAAATCTCACCTTTCCCAGGAAAAAATCACCTAAATAACTTTACCACACATAAACCGAATCATACCAAGAAACCATTGTTGCCCCTGTGCTTGCTTCTGAATCTTTCAGCAGCTCTAGCAGAACCCTCTGCACATTGAGGGTACCTCACAATTTTTCTGTACCTGGTTACAGGCCTGGGACCCTGTTCATGGTGAGATGGTATTTCCTTGGAGCACACTTTCTCTTGCATATTGGTCCATGGCACCTCAGAAGGTTCCCATTAGGCAGGCTTGAATTGGGTGTCATTTTCTCACTGGCATGAGTTCTTTGTAATAGCTCAGTATTGTCAAGGCCTTACATTTAGACTAACTTCCTCCTCGTAGTATTTTCTAGGAAATACGGATCTGTAGAGAATGGTGGTTTCCATGGTAAATGTTCCCTCACATTTGTTTTCTTAAGTTTTCTTCAGAGATACACAGTATGATTTCCTCTTTTAGTACCAGCATCACAATAGACTTTAGGTCATGGCGCCACTGCAGAACTGTTTAAAAAAGAAATCTCACCTACCCTGGTTAGATTAAGTAGTAATTTATTATGTTAACTGCAGGGAGCCACTTTCATATTCACCCTGAAAACTGTAGGAAAAGAGCTGACTTTCAAAAAAATAAAGCCACAGGGAGGTGATATATGTATAACTATGGCTGATCTGCATTGTTGTATGGCAGAAACCAACAAAGCACTGTAAAGCAATTTTCCCATTAAAAATAAATTTAAAAACAAGAAAAAAAAAAGCCACAAAACCTACACACCTTGGCTATAAATGCTTAAAACATATGAGCTGAATACGATTCCCAAACACATGTGGAGAATCTCCACGTGTGACAGAAACAAGTAGGAACATATACACGTGTGGAGTGCCTTGTGATTTACAGTTTTCACATACAATTCGTTTTATTTTTCATATACCAGTGCCATTAGGTTAACAGGACATGTCTCATAGCCTTTATTTACAGATAGGAAAAAATTAAGGAACTTAACCGAAGTCGTCGCACAACTAGCTACTGAGTGCTTGAGTCTGAAGGAGTTCTTCCTTTAGTTCCGAATTTCATCTTTCCTGCTATTTCTTTGTGCTTTCCTTTCCCGGCTTAAAATGGTTGATTTTCCAGTGTCTCAGGAAGCTGTTCTCAACCAGGCTGTGTTTTCAAGCAATACCAATTTTTTCGCAGCCGGGAAATGTGAACACCACATTGAGACTTCTCATACTTTTTTCCCCCCTCTGGGCCTAATGAATTAAGAGGGAAAAAAGTTACCTATTCCCGGAGGGCCGGGAAGGTGTACCGGATCCAGCCGACACATTGTCGTACTCTCTTAGGAGACAGAAAAAACCAAGGCGTCTCATCTTTCTTTTCTCGGCAGTAGCTGCGAGAGAACCGAGAGCAAGACAATAGCCTCTTGTTTAGTTTTATTAATTTGAGGGCGGGTGGGACCAAAGAATCCGAGCGACGACGCAAGTGACCAATCATAAGAGAATCTTGGGCCAGGATTCGCCAACCGGTAGCCGTCAAAGACTGGTGGGGCGGGATTTATTCCTCTAGGCCGGCCCCGCCCAGACCGGCCTTCTCAGCCCGCCCAGGAGGCGGAGACTCGGCAGAGCACCGCCCACGCCACCCCAGTTGCCAGCGCGGCCCGCCGCCGGGAGGGGGCGGGAACGCAGAGTGGCGGCGGGGAGGAAAGGGGTGGCTAGGGGAGTGGAGGAAGAAAGGAGGGTGTCTCGCGGAGCTGTGACCTGGGTGGGGGCCTCCTGGTCATAGGAAGCAAGAGGGGAAGGAAAACGAAGGATCGCTGCTCCTTCCTGAATTATTTTAAGCAAGCTTCTCGAGAAGCTGCTTTTCAGCATTTCTGTTATTTGTTTTTCTTCCTCCCGCTATGGGGCGGGGAGTGGCACTAGCTCTCCCACGCGACTCCGCTCCGCTGTTGCCGCACACTATTTTTGGAGTCTTTGCACAAGTCTTTTCCTTCCTCCCCAGCCAGTCTTTGCGTAGACTCGGGGCTACTATAACCGAATCGTGCCACGTTCGTGGGCTACCACAGCGAGCGTCCCCACTTTCGTCGGAGCTATCGGACCCGGGCGTTCAATTGTTTGAACTTCCCCGCCCCCCTAGCCCCGCCCCTCTTCCGCCCCCCCCCCCCAGCCCGGGGTCCTGGCCGACTCCCCCCCTTCTTTCCCCGCCCTCTTCTCCGCCCCACTGCCTAGTCCACCCAGCTCCCCGCCCACCCCCATCGCCCCGGCTTCTGGGCGGTCCTAGCCGCTCACCGCAAGAAGAAAAGCCACCCGTTCGTCCCCCTCCCCTAGCTCCTAGCTCCTTTGCCCAGGAGCTGCCTTCATCGCAGTCACGCCCCTTCCTTCTGAGGAGCTTTCTAGCTGCCTAAGCTGGTAGACCCCCTGATTTATTCCTCCATCTCCGCTCCCTTTCGCCTCATCTTCTCTTAGTTCTCAGCGCCCCCTCCACCCCCACCTCCAGTCTGTCTCGCCTCCGACCATCCGCTGCTCCACCCTCCGGCCCGGTATCCTGCCTGTCCACTGCCACCAAGGAGAGACCGGACGGAGCGGTGAGGAGGGGAGCAGCCGGGAGCTGGGGCTTCCCTCCTGCCTACCCCTGGCCTCTGGCCCGGGACCGAAGCCACTTGCGCGAGCAGAGTCGTCACCTTGTCTTCGTTTCCTTCAGGGGTAGGAGACGCGTGGTTACTTTTCGCGGGGAAATTGGGGCAGGAATCCGTGGTGGCGTGAACTTGATCATAACCTCAGCGTGAGTGAGTCGATCTAGATTTGCGTGGGGATGCCTGTGTTCTACTTCTTTGCAGCTGGCCACAAGTTTTCCGGGATGTGCAATAAGTTAAATAGGTTAAAGAGTGTGCCGCTCCTTTTCCCGTCCTACAGAGATGCGAATGGGTACCACTATTTGATGGCACTTTTACTTTCTTGCCTTCTGGGGTCCTTGTAGGTCTCTAGGTAATTAAACACAAAAGGAACTAAAGAGCAGAGGGAACTTGAAGTCTACGTTTAGATCATCTGGAATGTCTGGGTTTATCTCAGATTGTTAGATGCATTTTTCCTAAATGCTTGGGGTTGGGTGGGAGCTCACACTCCTCTTCCCGGGGCTGTGAATTCTTGAAATCTTAGCCTGGAGGAGTAATCTACAGTGCTGTACTCTTTTAGGTATAGGTGTGTGTGTGGTCATGAAGAAAGGGTTGCCCCTTATTTGCGTTATGGATGTTAGTAATTAGTTTTGCCTGATCATGCCAGGTATCTTGAGGGTCCCAAGGCTGGGTCGCTGTACACAGATGCTTCAGCAGCAGAACAGCTTTATCAGGGTAAGCCAATGAAGAGAAGAAAAGTGAGAGACAAAGTGACAGTCTTTGTAGACTGAGCAATCCCTGGTTAATTGCTGCTAGTAATAATTTAATAATAATTTGCAGTAAAGGACTACATACGATTAAATGAGAGAGGAAAGGACAGTTTGTGAGAAATGGCATTTCCAATCTCTAACATGTATTTTAGAAGGGATTTTCTGACACCTTGGAGTATCTGATTTAGTTTTCCTTCCTCTTCGCTGTCCTCCCCCACCCCCATGAAGAGTGGAAATTGGGAGGCAGATTAAAGCTTTTAAAAAATATAACCCTCTTCTCCCATTCAGAAAGGAAGATAATTAGTCACCATAATCTTCCCTAATGTGGGGCTAAGGGTATTTAAGTGTCCTTGAACTAGGCTTTGTGAAAAGTCCTTCCTCCGAACAGCCTTTGTGAAGCTTTCTGAGTTAGACCTTTCAGCACCCTCATTTAGTAGCTAAGAATAGTTTGAAATACCATTTTGGATGCTAGATAAATCTTCACCCATCTCCCACCTAACCTCCAATCTAGCAAACATGGCAAACTTATAAGAATGGTGGTGTTCAAAGACCAATTACCAAGATGTCTGCAACACATTGCTTATTGGGGAACAAATTATTTTCTTATATTTTTACCTGATTTAATTAGTTGATTTCAATGGGGGAAAAGAAAGCAGGAAGGAGGGAAGGAATGCTACAGGGTGACAATTTTAAAGGCTATCATATTTCAGATCAACTGAGAAGGAAAAGTTGGCCTGACGAAACTACATTTTGTAACTGGCCTGGGACATTTTAATAGCCAGGTGGTTGTAGAGTACTTGCATCTATTTACAGATGATAACTCAGGTTCCAGCTATTCTGTATGGGTTTATCCAGTGTCATTTACAGACACTTTCTGGCACTACATCATACTTCATTTTAAGATACTTCTTTCTTTGGAAGAGTCTGTGGCTCTGTAAAATTGAAAGCACTTTTTCTTACTTTCATGGTCTAGATATGAAGTAAATCTCTAACCATGCTTATATGTAAAATAACTTTTGCTTGAAAGATCTGTTCACCTATGTAAAAGATTTTAGGGAATTTAAAAATTCACATTCAATACTGTTTTGGATTTGGAAATTGAAATCTCATTTCTGGTTTATGAAGTAGGATTTATTAGACTAATGCATTACCAAGGTGTTTTGTGGAGTTGCTTTTTATGAAGTTTTGTAAAGACGGAATCAGTCTCTTTCTAGAATGCCTTAGGAACAGTCCTATTCAGAAAGCAGAGGGATGGATGCTATGACCTTGAGGTTCCGTTGAGTGCCAGAATTCTAAGTGGGTACATCTGCTTCTGTGCCTCTCCTAAGAGCCCTCTCCCAGGGCCTGTGCCTTCTTTAAAAGGGTGTCTTTGTAATTAAGCAGCCCTTCTCCCCATCCCCCTTTTCGTCCTTTGATCAGCTTTTTTAAGGCCTTTTTTCCATTTTGGGGACAAGAGTTGTTTCTCACACTCTCCTACTCCCTTCTTAAGGGTTCTTTTCCTTTCTCCCACCAAAGTGCCCCAAAGTTCTCAGGATGGCTAGAAATTGTTTTGTTTTGTTGGGGTGGGGGTGTTACCAGTGAGGAAGTGTTGATGATATAGTCCCTCTTGAGAAATGTTTGTGACCAGGTAGCCCCTTCCATGGAGACTGAGCATTTGGAATGCATGAGAACAGTTTATTCTTAGGGTCTGTCTGGAAGAAATTGTCCTTTGCACCCATTAAGCCCAGCTTAAACCTACTGAAAGGAGTGGAGAGAGGTGTGTGTGGTCGTAGCTGAGCCTTTTAGGATGGTAAATGGGTAAATGTTCCAAATCTCCTATTACATCACCTCTTTCCCTCATGGATTCAGGGGGTTTGGGGATCTGCTTGACAACTTAATTAGCTTGGGACTAAACCAATTTGTTTAGAATTGTGCTCCATTGATTTCCTGTCCCCAGGAATTTTTGTTGCTGGTTTACTATGACGTGTTGTCTTTAGTCTTGCTTACTTCTTCGTCCTTTGCTTCGTTTTGTGGACTTTGGTCCAAAATCTAGGGTCCCACCCCTAAGTCAAAGGTTAGAATTTGGTCCCAAGAACTAAGGGGGGCATTAAACAAGCTGCCCATATGGCATTACTCTTCTCTCCATGGTGGGCTTCTGACCCCTTTTAAAACAGAGAAAGGAGGGCCATCTCCCCTTCCATACACGAAATCTGAACTAGGAAAGCAAAAAGGAAAAAGAAAGGAAAATAGGAGGTCATTTTGTTTTATAAAAGAATCCACTACCGTTTTCTTTGAAAGAACTAGCTTTCCTAGTTAGTGTCTTTGAACTATGACTTGATATGTAAAAATTCACTCTGAGACTGCTCAGAAGCATATTTATTGCATAAAAGCTTTAGAATTTTGTTGTAATGATTATTGCTTGAATAAGCGAGGCCATTATTTGGTCTTGGAATTTTTTTTGTTACATGGCATGGAGTTAATTGTCTAAATCATCCTGACTTGTAACAATGCTGGCCACATTTAGCCTCAGCATATATCCACTCATAGAAGAAAGCTAGTATGACTTTTCTGAAACAATATCAGACTTCGTGGATTTTGAGAAGTCTGAATGGGCCTCTATCCCGTATAGGTAGAAGATTTAAATTCCAGTTGTTGTATTTGAATAACCCAAGGATTCGGAAATTTTTTTTCTGGTAGTCTGTTCATGTATCTAGTAAGGCTGACAAAAATAATAGCAACTGATGCCATTTTAAATTTAAAAAATGCACAATAAGTTTTCCTTGTGAGCCTGTTGGTGAGTGGGACTTGGTTCTGAGCCCAACTCTAAGTTTGCCACCCTCCTCTTTAAATTGTGGGGGATCAGACAGGGTGATTTTGAGAACCGGTTATCAAAAGTTTAGGGTTCTCTAATTAGGCCTCGATTTCTGATGTGAATGTGAATGATTCCTACTAAATGAGGTGCAGCAGTTGTTAGAAATACAATCATGTAGTCACATGGATATATTAAGAAAAACGCCTAATCAATATATATATCAATATCAATATATCAATAATCAATATATTGATATAAATGCATTGTGTTTTGTATTTTAGCAACGGTATCAAATTAAAAAGCTAAGACCCTGCCCAAAACTTCATCAAGAATCCCAACATCCTAACAGATCACCTGCTTTCACTTTTTGTAGTTCCTTTCAAGTCCTTGTTTCTGTGCTAATATGAATTTTACCGAGTGAGAGTCCTAGAAGTGTACACTGTTGCTTTTAAATTTTGAAAAAGAGCCCACCTAAGACTTAGCTTTGTAAATCTATGTGGAGGAATGAAGTCAGAATCTGAGTATATGTGAGGAATCAAATGCCAGGAGAAACTAACAGATTTAATAAGTAATCCCTAATCCATTTCTGTAATATAGGGTGTTCATGTATCTAGCAAGGCTTTTAAGTGTACTCCCTTGATATCCTATTACCCTTCTCCCATTCTTTTTAAGCAAAAGGAAAACTAGAGTTCACTGTTTACTTTGTCTAAATCATTAGCAATGATTCTTAAGTCACTGTATCATGGTATCCCTTTAGGAGAGTACAAATATGGGTATACTATGAAATCTCCCAAACAAGAAAGAAAAAGCAAGAGAACACAAAATTTTTAATAGCTTTGAAATCAATATTAAACTAGAATAAATAATAGTAAGGGAACTAAGGGCTTTAGATAATTAAATAAAAGACATAGGGAGTAAGCAGGATGACCCACACATAAGAGATTCTTCGTTTGAGGCTTTACTATACAGTGACAGTTCAGTTACATGGTCCTTTAATTTTCCTTTGATAGGCTCTTCATAAATTAGATTAAATTTCATTTAACCAGAATAGGAAAGTGAAGTATGAGTTTTTAGTAATCAGAAAGTACCAAGTCAAATATAGGAACTTTTTTAATGATATGTGTTCATGGGAAAAATGCAGATGGATGTATCTGCTAACATCTCCTAAGACAATTTTTGAAAATCTGCTTAAGAAAAAAAAAAAAAAAAACTCTGTAGGCTGCCCTTGACATTTGTTAAGTCACTTTCACTATTGCCCCAACTCATGAAATATCATTAGACTGCATGACTTGAAGCCAGGCTCTGGGTTTCTCTGCCCAACCCTTTGACTTGCCATGTGACCAAGGGTAAATGAATTAGCTGCTCTGAGCTTCAGTTACCCTTCTGGGAAGCAAGGATATTAATATTTCACAGAGGTGTTTAGGCATGCTTCATATTGGGCACATGCTTTGAGGTCATTGGATGAAAGGTGTCTGCATGATGGCCGAGCAGGCTTATTATAGGGTCCTGAGCAGGTGTTCACTTTTAATGAGCTTTTTCTCTTTTATAACATCCAGAACCCTTTGGTGCCTCAATTGCTGTACTGACTGTAATTGATTGTCCCAACATTTGTATTATTCGTCCTCTTGACTTTTATAAAAAAAATTACAACATTGTCATTTATATGATAAGTTGAGGTTCTAATCAGAGGACTCCAGCATCTGCTGGGGTGGTGAAAAATAGCTGCAAAAAGAGAGACATTAGTTGGAATGTGCCATGGAGATCATTGAGTTCTTCAAAGTTCTTACAAAAAATGAAAGAGTAAAGAAATTTTCTGCATGTATCTCTGTGTGTGGATGTGTGTGTGTGTGTTTTAAGGGAGAAAGTTTTGAGTAATATTTGTTTGTGACACATACTGATGATAGCCAGTAACTGAAACCCAGCCATTGTAGTATTTTATACACAGCTGGTTTTTATTAATGATGGAATATTTATGCTTGCTGTACAATTCGTGGCTCATTTCCATGTGTATGTCAGAACTTAAATACCCCCCAAAGCAACATTAAGATAACATTAAATATAAATGTGGCCAAGCTAGAAAGGGTGGATTGGGGGAGTCCTCTTTATCCTTATTGATGTTGCTTCACATCACAATAACTGCCTCCCAACTTTAGGCATTGATGCTGATCTTTATTTTTTCCCTTTATATATCCTGTAGTATACTTCAAATTTTGATCCTTTTGATATGGACAAATGATCGCCTCCCCCCACTCATAATGCAGATGAAACTGATGTATGTGTTTTTTAAGAGCATATTTTCCCTGCACATGCTTCTCATTATCCGAGAGGCCTGGACTCAATCAGTAAAGGAGCAGAGAAACCACATAATTGAAAGGAGAATGACGGTGGTGCATACTTGGAATATTTGTGGGAAGGAGATTGCTGACATCAGAAAATGTAGTGGCCTGAGTGTTAACAGCATTGAAGAGAAATAAGCTTTCTGTGTTTCTGTGCATTGAGAATTATTTTTAAGGGGATAAAAATATGGGCCAGGTTTGACATCCTTTTATGAAGTTGCCCTGGAAACTTTGATGAAGGTTGTTATAGAATGGTTCAATTAAAACCTTCCCCATTAGGAAGCTAATTAGTACATCACTTACTCATTTTGGTTGTTTTCAAGGGGCATGAATTTGCATTGAATTAATGACATTATTTTCCATTTGATAGCAAAGATGAAAATCACAGATGGCGAAAATTATTTAGATTGCCTATTTTGAAGAAATCTAATTTCCTCTTTATTACATTTAGGTTTTCAGTTCAGATTTTTCTTTCACTCTGTTTATATACAGTGATCACATTTTAGTTTAGTAGCCAGTTTTACTTTGTGGATCATGGGCTGTAAACCAAAGCTTATTAGTTTGAGTTTCCCATATGAATTGGAGAAATACAACAAATGCCAATAAACCATTTTATTAAGGTAACATTTGCGTTCTTTTCTCCTACAATTAGTTTCTCTTTGCTGTGTGTGTGTGTGTGTGTGTGTGTGTGTGTGTGTGTGTGTGTGTGTGTGTGTTTGGTGGAGGCAAATTGCTTTCTTAGAAAAAAAAAATTTTGGAGCTAAGAAAAATTTGATGACCGCCCCCCCTTACTCCCTAGAACATTTTGTCTGCCTCAGGCTCTCAGCTTGGCTTCCATTAGGACACTGTGATGACTTTTCCGACCTGGTACTTTTTGTGAGTTTGCTAAGTGGTTCTCCCATGGCAGCCTGAAGTAGAGTGGTTATGATGGGAATTGGAGTGCAGAATTTCTAGCATGTTCTTTCTACTGTACTCCATCTTATTTAGGGAAATGAATCCTTGCTTCTGAGGGTTGAAGGCCATTTGCAATAGAATAAGTGTCCTGTAGTTAAATAAATATGTAATAAGGGTCTGCTGTGGTCCTCCTTTCCCTTGTAACTAGTAGGGGACAGTCATTTTGTACATATATTCCCTGATGCTATATGACCTGTGCCTGCACCAGTTTCGAAGAGTAAGTGGGGACATTGGCTGGGTTATCTGAGAATAAGTGGGGACATTGGCTGGGTTATCTGAGAGTAAGTGGGGACATTGGCTGGGTTATCTGATTTGTAGTTTAATTGATTCCACCTTAGCCCTTCCTGAGAAATCAGGGTCTAGAATTTTGTTTTTCAGTAGCAACTCAGTGAAGACAGGTTCCTGGGGCTTGCAAATCAGAGGGAGGAGAAGCGGCTGCCTTTGGGGAGTGACTCAGGCCCTTTGGTATGAAGATACGAAATGCTGGCTTCTGTCCATGCACCTGCTGGGTGCCACACCTGTAGTCAGCACCTGAGCCCCACTCAGACAGAAAAACCAGACTGAAGGCAAATGGAGCTCCCTTCAAAACGGGTTCAACAAAACGGAGAGCTCCTGATTATGTTAGCAAAGCACCGCTGTGAATGATTACATTGAGCCATTGCAGTGTTGGTATGGGGAAACGTCTTAGATATTTTCTTATAGGTGCAGTGCACTGGCTTGCTCAAGAGACTGTTGAAGTCCCAGAGGAATTTGCTTTCCTGATGAATTTCTCCTGGGAACTGTTGTCTTAATAATTGGAGAGTTCTGTAGAAGTTTGTGTCTAGTCACACAGCATGGGGCAGGAAGTCACAAGACTTGGGTTCTGATCCTGGCCCCACGAGTAAGTCAGAGTGAAACCTTGGTCAAATTAATTATCAAAAACTATCTGTCCTGGACTTAAGCTTCTCCTGTTAATAAAATGGAATTAATTATATCAGGCTTTATTTCCTTACAGAGCTGTGGAGAAGGACAAATAAGATAACAGAAGTGAAAGCTTCTGTCTCCTTAGAAGAAAGGCTGAGAAACTTAAGGTAAGAGTATTATTGTTATCGCTATTGTGTCTTTCATTCCTTTTCATCTCTTTCTGTTGCCTCTAGCAGAGTCTTTGGAAAGTTATTTACTCAATAGGCAGTTATTAAGCACCTAATGTTTTAGGTGTTGGGAAGTATACAGAGGAAATCATGCACTCAGCCCATGCCCTCTAAGATCACAATTTCCATTTCTGGCTCAGCCTATCATAATGATTTCTACTGGGGCTTCACTGATGGCTCAGGTGATAAAGAATCTGTCTGCAATGCAGGTGACCTGGGTTCCATCCCTGGGTTGGGAAGATCCTTGGAGTAGGGAATGGCTACCCACTCTAGTATTCTTGGCTGGAGACTTCCATGGACAGAGGAGCCTGGTGGGATACAGTCCATGGGGTCGCAAAGAGTCAGACATGACTGAGGGTAACATTTTCACTTCACTTCAACCTGGATACTTGGAAGCATAAAAGAATAAGAATGAACTTTCTTCTCTCTGCATTGCAAGTGGGGACTTCTGACCCTGGAGCAGTGTCAGGTCTCGATTAAAGGTATATGGGGGAAAAGCCATTCAGTACATAAGGGAATTTCTCTCTCACTCTCACATTTGCAAAGCACCTGACTCTTTAATGATCACTTTTTTGAGAAGTCTATCCTTAGCTTCATCCTTGTTCTGTTCTGCTCCTATTCTATATGATCCAGCCCACTCTTTGACCTTAGCTTTTACCATATGCTAATGACTCTGGAAGATATATATCAACCTATTTTTGACTCCTCCTTTTTCAACTTCCCCAACATTGGTTATCAGATTCTACCTCTCCTACTCAGCTCATGGGATTTTTCCCTGTAGGAAGTTTTGCTCAGGTGGCCCAGAGTTTTCTTTTTTTGCAGCATCCTTTGCATTGCCTGAGCTATCTGCTCAGACCTCTGGTTTCCCATTGAATTGTGCCCCCTCTGCTTGACTGGGAACTCCTTGAGGACTAGACTCCATATTACTTTCTTCTTTTTTTTTTTTAATCCATTCTAGGGCCTATTCTGGAGAAGGCAATGGCAACTCACTCCAGTACTCTTGCCTGGGAAATCCCATGGACGGAGGAGCCTGGTAGGCTGCAGTCCATGGGATTGCAAAGAGTCAGACATGACTGAGCAACTTCACTTTCACTTTTCACTTTCATGCACTGGAGAAGGAAATGGCAACCCACTCCAGTATTCTTGCCTGGAAAATCCCAGGGATGGGAGCCTGGTGCACTGCCGTCTACGGGGTCGCACAGAGTCGGACATGACTGACGTGGCTTAGCAGCAGCAGGGCCTATTCAGTGCCTGGCTGTAGTAAAGTGAAAGAAAGTGAAAGTTGCTCAGTTGTGTCCGACTCTTTGCGACTCCATGGACTATACATTCCATGGAATTCCCCAGGCCATGATACTGGAGTGGGTAACCCTTCCCTTCTCCAAGGGATCTTCCCAACCCAGGGATCGAAACCAGGTCTCCGCATTGCAGGTAGATTCTTTACCAGCTGAGCCAGGGGGGAAGCTGGCTATAGTAAGTGCTCAATAAATGTTTGTGGAAAATATGGTGCAATAAGTATTCTAATAGAGATGTGTCCAAAGTCCAGCGAGGAGACTGAGAAGAGAGAATTAATTTTCCACATTGAGCAGAGTTGGGGGCAAGGGGAAGATGGAGATGGATTGGGAAAATTCTTCAAGGAGAAGATGGAGAGAGAGGAACTGCCGTCGTCTGAAAGCTCTGACTGAGCAGCCCAGAAAGAAATGCTTGCTGTGTCTGCTTTTGCTAAGCCAGGGGCATCTCTGTCCTGTTGCCTTTTCTGTCTTAAGACTGGATGACTTTTATGGTTGGATCTGCAAATAAACCTCCGTCTATAACACATTGACCATGTAAGACAGGTGCCACTTACTCATATAATATTAAACAAGACTGACCTTAAATGTGCCTCAAAACTGTGGTTGAAAATAGAGATACATACACAGACTCATTGGTCATGTGCACTTATTTCTATATAGCAAAATAGCCTTTAAAATATATTGAAGATTGGTTCTGAAAATTAACAGATTTATTTCTCAGAATGTACCATGTTGGGTCACTGGAACTGAATGTTTTTGAGCTGTCAGATCTTTCCAAGGGCAAAAATGAAACATGATATAAGCCATTACAGGCCATGAACCTGTTCTCACCCACCTGATGCTTTTACTAATTAGCTTCTTGGCTGAGTGGCAATTTGGGGCAAGTGTGTGCAAGCTGGATTCACAGGGGAACCCACATTCCACTCTGCCATTTCGCAAGCCACTAGGATACTACACTGGCTTCTTTCCCTCCCAGGAGTCCTGCTCTGCCCTGGTGGAAAAATGGGAGCAGAAGAACTTTTCATTAAATGAAGGAGAGATTTCATGGGGCTTTGGTGTTTTGTTAGTTTTATTTATTTATTTTTTTTTTGGTGAGTTGTCTGAAAACATTCATGTTCCTTGACCCATTAATTTCACTTCTGGGACTCTATTATTAGGGAACAATCCAAAATATTGAAAAAAGGCTAAATCACAAAGATGATCTTGTCACATTATTTAGCAGAAAGTGAAAAATAATTTAAATCTCTTAATAATTGGAGAATGGATTAGGGAATCTCGGTGCACTCATTTAATGGACATTGAATTGTTTGTTAAGAGGTCTATGCCACAACATAGAAAAAGTGCTCATGATTAAGTGAAATGGAGGAGCCAAAATGATACCTATGTTAATATTTCTTTGCTTTGTGAAAAATACAAAAACACATAGAAATAAACTACAGATAATATTTTATAATGCTAACAATGCTTGGGCTGAGGTGCTGGGATTATGAGTGGTTTTTTTTTTCTCTTTGTTATCAGTATTTGCATATTGTGCTTATATTATTATACTTGTAAAATAAAAATGGGTAGTATGCCGCTGAAAACAGGAGATTGGTAACGCTGGCAAGTTTCAGGTATATTCTTAACCTTTTCTCAGTTTATGCTCAATCTGATTCCATGGACCGCTTATACTTTTTCTGAGGCAAGAAGAAATGGGATGTGACGGTGTGATCTATTCTTCCCTTGGAATGGGTCTGTGTGGAGGGGAGTGGAGGGTGGTAGCCTCAGGATTCTCCTTGTTAGTGTTTCACTGCTCATGTACTCTTTAGGGTTAATCACCTTTGTTGACGATTACCTTGTTCAAGTTGACTGTTTTAGAATCCGGAAGAGTAAAACTGCTACCAAATTGACCATGCCTTGAGTTACCATTTGAGAAACAGTTAACTGACACTGATCCTAAGATTTGGAAATGCCAAGGACCCACTGTGATTCTTAAAATAATTTTCCAACCTAATCTAGATAGAAGTAGAGATAGGAGCAAAGAGGTGGGCCCAACTCATAACCTGTTCTTAAACTAGTGCTAGACTTAAGCCACAGTAAGTACCAAGTTGGTACGATGTTGACAAGACCTGAAACAGAGGCCTGGAAATATTGATCAGTGGAGATTCCTATTACTCTCCAACCTACCTGCATATCATGGCCTAAAGAGGAGAGATTTTGCCAGGTCCTTCTGCCATACCTCTGGCTAAACATATCCCTCTTATGTCTTTGAATTTTACCTCCTCCTGTTAACATTTTACTTCCAGTGGACTTGGAAAATTGATGGTAGCATTAAGCCAGATTTATAATCTCTTAAAACCAGAGTCAATTCAATTTAATGAATATTTATTAAGAATCTTCAATGAACAAGCTAATATACTACATAATATATTGTAGTGCGAATGTGCATGCTAAGTCACTTCAGTCATGTCCAACTCTTTGTGACCCTATGGACTGTAGCCCGCCAGGCTCCTCTGTCCAAGGGATTCTCCGGGCAAGAATCCTGGAGTGGGTTGCCATTTCCTTCTCCAGGGGATCTTCCTGACCCGGGATCAAGCCTCTCTTAGTGTCTCCTGCATTGGTAGGCAGATTCTTTACCACTAGCACCACCTGGGAAGCCCATATATTGTAGTGGAAGTGCTGTTACCCTAGGAATAATAAAACCTGCATTCTGGCCCTGGCTCTGATCACTTTTAAGCTCTGACATCTTCATCTTTAGAAAGAGAGGGTTAGACTTCCAGATGGTCTTCCAAGAGTCTTTCTAGTTCTGGCCTTCACTTATTTAAGGGTGTGGGCATAGAAGATTTGAGTTGCAAATAAAAGGTTTTTTAAAAAAAAAAAACTTTCTTCATAAAATAACTGTACTATGCTAGAAAAAGACCACTTTGAAATAGTAATAGTAATAGCTAACTTTTATTGAGCCTTTACAATGTACTGGGCTCTGGGCTTAGCACTTTACATAGATTACTTCCCTTAATCTTTATAACAACCATATGAGGTATGAGCACCGTTAGCCCTATTTTGCAGATGATGAAATTGAGACTTGGGGAGACTGAGAGACATGGGTGATGTTAGTTGGTAAACCATAGATCGAGGATTTGGATTTGGGCAGTGTGATTCTGGACCCAGGCTCTTAATCATGATATTTATACTGCCTGCCCATTACCCACTGAAAGTTTTAGGGATAACCTGCAAAGGGACCATTGTTTCTTACCTGCCAAAGGAAGCAAATTAGTAGCT
The DNA here is from genome assembly GCF_001704415.2 of Capra hircus. Taxonomy (NCBI): domain Eukaryota; kingdom Metazoa; phylum Chordata; class Mammalia; order Artiodactyla; family Bovidae; genus Capra; species Capra hircus. The sequence continues at coordinate 9,920 of NW_017213182.1, read as the reverse complement.
TGCATTTCAAGACCCTTGGGAAAGGCATTCTCTAGAACACTTCAGGCCACAATATGGACCAATGTGAGAGGACATGAGAGAATTCAATGGCTTGTGTGGCATCTTTATGTGGGAGGTTGTGTGTCTGTGTGTGTGTTATGCACAAATACATGCGCACAGATATGGGGAAAACTTTGAACTGGCTTCCTTCCATTTAGCTGGAAGTAAAATGGTATGAAACAAGTTGACCAAGATTTAGCAGAGAAACAGGTTCCCTAGACTCAGCTTCTTCATCCTGGTTGGTAGAGTGAGGGATGAGGGCAGAATCGGAGGAGGAGGTAGAAGGGATAGAAAGAAGATCTTATAGGCAGATTTCAAAATTTATGTGAAGGGTTGGAATTTGGTGTGTCCTGGCCACGTTGATTTTCTGGGACTTAGCTTGGGAAACACCTTGGTGGTTTCATTTTGGCTCACTCTCTCAGGTACACTGGGAGTGGCCGATGACTGCAAATGCAGTGAGAACTTAGCTGGGCCTTGCTGCCCTGTTGTTGTTACAAAAGAGTTGAATATATAGATTCAAATTGCATTTTTAAAGAGAGAACCACGGAAATCCTTTCCTCCCCTATCAAATATCCTCAGGGACAGTCTGTACAGGAGAAACAAGGTTATTTTATTGATTGAAGATGATATCAGACCCCTGGCAGTGGCACAATTAAAGCTGAGGGCAGATAAAAGTTTGCAAAGTTCACACTATTTTAGTTCTTGTGCATGAGACAAGGAATCTTCCTATCTTTTCTCTAATAAAAAAATGGAGTAGTGTTTTCCTTCTTATGTGACTCTGAACATGTAGATGAATATAAGTTTTGTAGGGGAAAAAAATCGGTAAACTGGAAAGGAATCAGCAAAGCTTTTTTCTTAGACTGATTTCTTTTCCTCTTTTAAACAGAAACAAAAAGGCCAGGGGGCGGGGTGCTGGGAAGGGACAGTCTGTTTAGTTGACACAAAGTGATTTGGGTTTTGAAAAGGATATGGAGGAGAAGGGACAAAATTGAAGGAAGAGAGCAAGATGTTGGATAAGTTTTCTTGGTGAGGAACTGGGTGTTAGGAGCAAGCCAGGCAAAATCAGCATGAAGAATCTAAATAGTCCTGGAAAAGAGTCGTCGTGGTTTCTCACCAGGGGCTCAAGTTTAAAACCCTGTTTTCTGTGTGTTTCGTTTGAAAAAAAAAAAAAAGACAACTGTTTTGTTCAAAGTTGGGCAATAGAAACACAGCAGTTATTTACCATTGCTCTGTTAGCAGTCCAGCATTGATTCCAATTAAAAGTTGTTCCTCTGCTTTTGAAATTAGGGGATACACCCTAAAACAATTACCTTGCATAATTTTGCTTTTTGATTGGCATTATATATTGGACCAAGACAAGATGGAAAGACAAATATCCGTGTTTGTTCACTCTATATCTGTTCTCTTTATTTTTGGCAACATTGCAAGGAAATAATGTTAAATTAATCACCGTGCGGTTTTGTAGATTTTTTTTTTTTCCAACTTGGATGTTTTGGACATGCTCCCAAAGCACAGGGGCGCGGGTGTGCTTCCTTTGCATCGCTTTGCTCCTCAGATGGCATCCCTGGTGCAGATTAAAGGCTTTCCTTTAAGTGATATGAGTGAGTCATGGCTAGTCCAGGGCAGAAAATAGGAATGTAGATCATGTGCCTCTCACCTCAACCCCTCAGTTTCATAACCATTTTGGTTGGACCTGCAGGGCTTTTTGCTGAGGGTCAAAGGAGTCATTCGAAGTGAGGGCTCTCAAATCCATATCTGGTGGGCATTTGCATCTAGTCTCTATAATGTGAGTCTAGTAGTTTCCTTGCGTGGAGACACTGGGGCACTGAGAAAGCAAGTGGAGCCATCTTCTCAGAGAAGAGTTGCTGCTGTGTGTGGAGAAGGGCCATCACTTTTGCTACTCGAGTAAGAATGGATGGACTGGTGATCACATTGTAAGCTCTGTGAGGGCAGGAACTATATATTGTGTGTCATTTCTAGCCCTCATTGTGTCTAGCGTGAGGCTGGCAAATATCTGGAATAGCCAGGATGCAACAAATACTTAATGGCTTGGTTGACAAGAAGTTGGGATTTTCTTCTGGCCCTCTGAGCCTGTAGCTGTTAATCGGGAGCTTCACCAAGTGTTCTTTTTTTACTAAAATCTACTTTCTGATGACTGCTTTCCCTTCTGGGATGTGGGCCAATGAGCCCCACTTACCTCCCCTGCTATTGATAGCAGTTTAAAGGTCGCACTCTCAAGGTGATGGCAGTTACAGCTTTTGTCATCACCTACCATTCCAACTCCATGGTTGCTCAGCCGGTAAAGAATCTGCCTGCAATGCAGGAGACCTGGGTTCGATCCCTGGGTTGGGAAGATCCCCTGGAGAAGGAAATAGCAACCCACTCCAGTATTCTTGCCTGGAAAATCCTATGGACAGAGAAGCCTGTGGGCTACAGTCCATGGTGTCACAAGAGTCAGACACGACTTAGTACCTAAACTACCATTCCAACTCAGAATGGGAGCAATAGCTCCTGAGGGCTGTGAGGCTATGACAGAGCCATCTTGCACATTTCTATCTCCAGGAGACTGGCTGGCCTCCTGAATACAGCCACCAGAGTGAGACTGCCTTTTGTCCTTGTGGAAATGGACTCTGCCACTCACATAAAAGGCAAAGAAATTAAAAAAAAAAAAAAACGGGAGGAGAAGTCATCCCCTTGGAAGAACTGGTTTGGTTAACTGTTGGCCATTGGTGGCAAAATAGAAACGACATTTTTGTTTCTCCCCCTCCCCCTCCTGACCATTTCAGAGTGACCAGTGGTTGGACTCTTGGCGACGCTTACCCTGAACCTGAGTGTTAGGGCAGAGGGAATCTACTGTTGCGGTTTCTGGAGCTGCTCATAAGCAAGAATTCCCTATCCTGAGCAAGGCTTTAAGCCTAAAAGAAAGCAGAAATAGGTATGGACCATCAGTGTGCGTGGGTGCCAGTGTGTGTGTGTGAACCTGTGTGTGTACGGGGTGGGGTGGGTGTGGGGTGGGAGGGGGTGGTGTGCTCTCTAGAGTCTGGGGCAGCTCACTGTCTGGATCTCCCTGCCTTGCAGGAGGGGTTTCTGAGTGGTGTTGTTTTAACCATACACACTCCCATTTCTATTTTTCTTTTGACAGAGGAGAAGTAATTTGGTAATCATCTTTCCAGTTTAAGGCACCAAGAGAGATTTATGTTATACTTGTCAGCCTAATAGAAAATATCAGTCTGACAGTTGAAATACAGGAATCCCTGAGGGTCATTAGCAGGGAGGGAAAGGGGAGTTAAGGGCAGGTTGCTCAGCCCCTTGGTATATGCTTCCCCCAAGAATCTGATGAATGGGATTTAAAGGGGGCCTCTGGAAGGTTAACTGTGGAGTCAAACTGCTCAATAGAACAATTAGAAACCAGGTAGCAGTAATCAGAAAAGTTGAAAAGGAAGGGGGACGACCTTTCTCCAGCTACCACACACATCTTCTGGGTCAGTCCCTGTAAGATTGAAGGCAAAGGGGATCATGTTTCCAGAGACACTGGAAACTATTTCATATCATAGAAATCAGGACCTGGAAGCCAGGAGTCCAAAGTTCTCCTCTAGGAACCTGAGGCTCAGGTTGACCTAACTGTGACTTGGCGTGACATCATGTCCATTCTCCAACACTACTTAAGATCCTTGGGGTGAAAGTTTTCACTACTAAAGCTTAGTATCAAATTGCAGGACTTAACATGACAGATTCTGTCCAAAGTTTTAATGAGCTTCTAATGAATTTGTGGATACTATACTACTATCAGAGGCACATTTCAAATGAAAGAGGGCTTCCCCTTTAAACTCCTCGTACCCAACAACAACAACAACAAATGCTCAATGACTATTCCTGGATGGCTGAAAGAGAAACTTTGTCAATAACAGTTATCCCAAGCTCTTCTCTTACTAAGCCAAGGAGCATCCAAAATGGACAATACAAAAAAGGATTTAAAAAAAAATGTTTCAGGGTTTTATGAGATCAGAGAAAAAGATTTGCGTCAAGCAGAGATCATTTCTATCTGGTACAACCAAGCTCTCTCATCACTTTTTATTTATCTTAGTTATCATTTGACATTTTGTAGCTCCCTCCACATGCTGAACTGTTTTACAGATCCTGCCTATGGGGTAATTTCCTGCCCCTGCTGCCATAACCTTAGGAGTTGAATTTTTCATTTCAATAGAATACAGAGAGATGAACTTGATAAGGGCCTAGGAAAATTGCACTCTCTGACAACCTCACTTGACTGCTTCAGGTTTCCCCAGCCCTTTTAGGAGTTAAGAGTGAATACTTAACCCAGGCTAAAAGTAAAAGAGGAAACAGAGGGCTCGTATGCCTCCAAGTTCCTCCTCATGTTAATGCTAGAGCCAAAAGTGGTCAACAAATTAACTGATTAATTCTAGATTCAGTTCTCTACTTGATCTCTGCAGAGAAATCCTCACCCCCCCCAAATACTCATTTTCTCCCCCTTTAGAGGACTGATTTATCCATCAATTGGGTGTTAAGCTTCCTGTTTCCCCTTCCCAGGTCAAGGGCAGCCCAGGTGCCCAATTTCTCTCTCTCTTCACAAGGCACCACCAGCAATAGAGATGAGAAATTCTGATGAACAGCCAAGTGGAGGAACCACAGTGTTGCAGCGTCTGCTACAAGAGCAGCTTCGCTATGGCAATCCCAATGAGAATCGCAACCTGCTTGCCATACACCAGCAAGCCACAGGGAACGGCCCTCCTTTCCCCAGTGCCAGTGGGAACCCAGGCCCTCAGAATGATGTGCTGAGTCCCCAAGACCACCACCAACAGCTTGTGGCTCATGCTGCCCGACAGGAACCTCAGGGGCAGGAAATCCAGTCAGAAAACATCATCATGGAGAAACAGCTGTCTCCTCGGATGCAGAATAATGAAGAACTCCCGACCTATGAGGAAGCCAAGGTCCAGTCCCAGTATTTTCGGGGCCAACAGCATGCCAGTGTCGGAGCTGCCTTCTATGTCACTGGAGTGACCAACCAGAAGATGAGGACTGAGGGACGCCCATCAGTTCAGCGGCTCAATCCTGGAAAGATGCACCAGGATGAAGGACTCAGAGATCTTAAGCAAGGACACGTTCGCTCCCTGAGTGAACGACTCATGCAGATGTCACTGGCTACCAGTGGAGTTAAGGCCCATCCGCCTGTTACCAGCGCTCCCCTCTCCCCACCACAACCCAATGACCTGTACAAGAATCCCACAAGTTCCAGTGATTTCTACAAGGCCCAAGGGCCACCTCCCAGCCAGCATAGCCTGAAGGGCATGGAACATCGAGGCCCCCCACCAGAGTATCCCTTCAAGGGCATGCCACCCCAATCTGTAGTGTGCAAGCCCCAAGAGCCAGGGCACTACTATAGTGAGCATCGTCTGAACCAGCCAGGGAGAACAGAGGGGCAACTGATGAGGTATCAGCATCCCCCTGAGTATGGAGCAGCCAGGTAAGACAGTTCCCTTTCTGTCATTCCCTGACCTCATCCCCAACCAGCTTCTGCTGTGTGTCGGGAACCTTAAGGGAAGTAATGGGCAGGCATTTGGTGTAACAAACTCTGCAATGCATGGCTGACCCTCGGATTAGTAAATGTCCTGCCAACCTGAACATGTACCCTTCTTCAGACATCATTAGTCCTGTAATTAACATACCCTTGACTTTATAGGTTGAGCATGGCCTCAACTGCCTAGTGGCTGAACAGGAGCACGAGTCTTGATTTCAGTAGCATTTCACTGTCCAGTCTCCTGGGAGATTGAAGGAAGAGGCAGTGTTCCTCTTCTTGTGTGTTATTAAGCCCTCCTTTGAGGGCAAGTAAATTATCTTGCACCTGAGTCTGGAATATCCTATCACTTTCATTTATTCTCTTCCACAAAATTATTTTCACTAATTTCTGCAAACAAATCTTTCTGCAGAATTACCATGATTCGCTCAGACACTAAACAAGCATCTGGATATTATTGTTGGGAGAACTCTGTATGTGCAGGTTCAGCATGTGACTAGCCTTGTACTTCCTTGCAGTTCACGAAGTCTGGGCTGCTTAATCTTTCTTCTGTAGTGAGTTTAGTAGTTGCTGGTGATGTTTTTAAACATCTAAGTTAAATTCACCTCATACTGTATGGAAGTTTTGGTCAAATGCTAAAATGCAGAAGAAAAACAAAATATTCCCATGGCTTCTGTACAACTTGCCACTAGTTCAGGAGGACTGTTCTGAATATTCATTAATCCCTAAATATAGTTCTGAATTATTCAGGGGCCTGTTGACTTATTGCTATATCAACTAGACCTTATGATTCCTTGATTCTGTTCATTGTTCCTACTGGGGCCATGTCTCCAGTCAGGAGTATTTCATCATATGGGTTACAGAGGGAAGGTTTCAGGGTTGGAGAAAAATGATGTCAGTTATATGTGGTATTCCTGCCTGATTACCACGGGTAATTATGGGTGGCTTTTTTCCATAGGCAGCCCCCAGATGAGGCCTATGATCTCTTTGATGTCTAACTTTTTGTCTCCTGTCCCCTCTTACTCATTTGGGAGAGAGTCTCTTGGCTTGAAGTATAGTGGGTGACTCAGGAGAGAAAGAAGGCAGTCAAGGGGTGGAGTAGGGTGAAGGTAAGAGAATGCACCTGGCATTTCCTGGTATTTTACTTTTTTCACCTTCAGGTCCTGTTTTTTAGCCAGAGGCAATTCACTTTGGGCTCCACCTCTAACTTTGCTAGTTTAGGATTTTTTTTTTTCCTTAACTCAGGTTGATTTCCTAACCCTTTTCAACCTCTGCTGTGCAGCTTTCAAAGGGCAGGAGCCTAACTTCTGATAAGTGGCTTGGAACAGGAAATGGGGTAAGGGACAGGGCCCTTCCGGTTTAAATGAGCAAGAATCCGATTCCCATCTGCCCAGTGAAAGACCCGGGGAGGGGTTGGTCCATTGGACTGCTTAGCTTAGTGGAGACCCATGCAAGCCAGCAACATGTCAGTGAAGCTGGGGGATTTTGTTTTTCTCTTCTCATCAGCATGGAAGAGTCTGGGGGGACTCCCTCCTGTATGTGGATGGGATGTGTGTGTATTGCCTTGTAGGAGGGGAATGTGTTGGCTGGGGTGTGGAGCAGAATCCAAGACCCGCTTAGCACATGGCCCGCCTTCCCAGGAAAGCTATTTTCAGAACTCATTCAGGAGTATTGTTTGCGATCTGAAATGACTCCCACAGTGTTTGAAGCTAGATGGAAAAGCCCTTTGATCTGCCTAAATAAATACTAAGGAGCCCAAAGAGGGTTTGTTTTTTTTTTTTTTTTTTCCTCTATACTGATTAAACCGCCAGAGAAACTTAGTTGCATATATTTAACCGGAAGAGATTTGTATTTTCTCCTCCCTCCTATGTTATCTATGGATCTCTTGCTCTGCTCCCCAAAGCAGTAGAGCCCACGTTGATTATCTTCTCTTGAGCAGTATTTTAACACACAGGTTTGAGGAAATAGTTTTGTGTTTTTTTCTCTATGGGAGAGAAATGGTGGTTTTTTTTTTTTTTTCCCTCTATGGGAGAGAAATAGGGTGCTTGATATGCTCAATGAATGTGCTTGCATGCTCAGTTGTGTCCGACTCTTTGCAATTCCATGGACTGTAGCCCGCCAGACTCCTCTGTCCATGGAATTCTCCAGGCAAGAATACTGGGGGGTTGCCATTCCTTTCTCCAGAGGATCCCTCTTACCCAGGGATTGAACCTGCACCTCCTGCATTGCAGGCAGATTCCTTACCACTGAGTTACCTGGAAAGCCCATGCTCAATGAGAAGTCAAGCCTAAAACAGTCCTAATCAGAAGATGCTCTTTGTGAGTTTTGGGTCTGCAGCAGACAAACTGGCAATAAAATTTTTGCAGAGCCTGAGGTGAGGGTGTGGCACATGTTGACGAATGCCTGCCAAGGGGAGGACCTTGAATGGCTTTCCATAAATGTACCATTTTAGGTGAAGGCACGTTTTTCCTCCTTTATTTCCTTTAAACCAACTAGCTAGACAGTTTGTGAGTACCTTTCCAAGTAACTGCTGCTAGTACCAAACAATTAAAAGACAAAATACTTAGTTCTTAATCCACAAATTACAGATCAAGATTCAGAGCAAGGTCTTTGAGCAAATTGTTGTCCAAAAAAACCTTTGTTGACCTTCAGAAGTGAAGTGAAGACACTCAGTTGTGTCCGGCTCTTTGTGACCCTATGGACTGTAGCCCACCAGGCTCCTCCATCCATGGGATTTTCCAGGCAAGAGTACTGGAGTGGGTTGCCATTTTCTTTTTCAGAGGTGCTGTGAAATGCTAGAGATTTGCTGTTAAGATGAACACAATGTTATAAACAGTCTTTTTTATTACTTCATTTTCCCTATGCCCTCCTCCCCACTTAAAAAATAAATATCCTGAATGCCCTGAACTCCAGATGGGAAACAAGGCCAGGCCATCTGAAGAATTAAAAGTTTGTTGAATCTTTGTCTAAGTGCTGAGCCTTTTCTGCAGCCGGGGTTTATGCATTTATCAACTGCTTTTAAAAATCAAATCCTTTCTGTTTGTAAAGCAGCCACCTCCTTTCAGTTGTTGACATCGTGCCCAGATCTGAGGTTTCTTGAAATCCTTGTTTAGTGGAATCTAAGGGTGACCTAACTCTGTAGCTTAGAGCAGAGTTGGTTGTGCAAGAGAAACAATCAGGAATTTGCAGCTCTCTCCAGGCTTCAGAGAGTGACCATCACAGAGCCTGGGAAAGGCAGTTTCTGTGGGGAGAATAAATTGGGTTCCAGGCTGTTGGCACCTGATCTGGTGAGAGGGTGTATGGGAGAGCATGCATACGTGTAGGCTAGGACTGTCTTGCGTGCACTGGGGGCTGGGGTGGGGGGTTGGGGTGACATGTGTCTGGGAAGAGTAGGGGCTCCAGTCAGTGAGGGGGCAGGGTATAAGTTGCAGTGTCAGCTCGATTGCTTTCCGTTTGTGTCCTCACAAGCTGTCTCTGGGTGGGACTTTTCCCTGGCTTCGGGGAGATGCTGATTTTGGTGCCTGGCTTCTGTCCCGCATGCCTGTCAGGTCTTCTTTTCCACAGAGAACCGGAGGCCCAGGTTGTCTTAGGAAGGAGAAGGACAAAGGGAGGGAAGGGGCAGGGAGGCAGGTCAGGGCTTCCATGGGATCATGTGATTCTGTTGTCTGCACGCGCCTTGTTGTTCCTGGTTAATATGTCAGTGGAAGGAGCTGGGGAGAGTGTCACTCACCCAGCTGAAACCCTTATTACCATTATTACAATTACTCTATCTTGAGTGTAGGTTTGCTTCCTCTGACATTTCCCGCAGCTCTCTCCCACACCCGTCGTTCCTCAGTCCCCTTCTCTCAGGGGGGAATTCACACAAGCATTAATACTGTCCTGCTTTTTCTTGGTGGGCGGATGCTGAGATCCAGATGGAGTTCGTTGGCTGGAGGGCTTTCTCTTCTTTTACGACTGCCCAAGCCTTGCTTCGTGTTTGCAAACCTGCCAGGGTTGGACTGCCTCAGTTTTCCCAACATCACGGTGCACGGAAATCTGCTTCCTTTTCCAGCCCGGGAAATGTGAAGGGCAGCTGCCTCTTCTCCATTTATCTCTAGGCACAGCCCACAGTCGTGGCCATGGCCACTGCCATCCTGGGCTTATCCAACTCTGGAGCCTCCTTCCAGGCATGTGTGGTCACCCCTTCCACAAGGCCCCTGCAAGGCCATGTTCTGTCCAGGGCATGGGGAGGCCTTTCGGTCTGCAGGTGGGAGAGAGGTCAGTGGCTGGTCTGTTTGAGAGGTCTAGGTTGCTGGTAGGACCCAGGGGGGCTGAGGGGAGGAAGCCCAGTTCACAGCTGGGCGTTCAG
>NW_017213181.1:0-15854 GCF_001704415.2 Capra hircus | reverse complement strand
CCAGAGGAGCGCCGATTCGCTCCTCTATGCTGAGAGGAAGCATCACTTTCCCTGCGTTGGTCGGGAAAGATTTCCCGGCGTTCCGAGCATCTCAAGAGGAGCTCTCGTGCTTCCTCTCTCGAGTGGAGACCGGTTGTCGGGAACGAGTTTGCAGGCAAGGGTGTGAAGGACCCTTTTAAGTTCTAGAGGTTAGGTGTGATTAGCCTCGAAACGCCTCAGCGAAAATGGGCCTCATCTCGCCTGGATGGGAGAACCTCCTGGATTTTCTCGAGTTGCGGGCAGGTGCTCTCGACTTACGATGGGGACCGCAAGGACCGCCCTCTGGTAGCCTCAGGAAAGGCCAGTCCCCATGCGAGTTGTTCGGTGGCCTCTCGGGATTCCTCTCCCTTCGATGCCGGGGCCTAAGATCTTGTGTGGAGTGGGTGCGCAAGCTGAGGATTCCTCTCCAGTGCTGACATGGATCTTGGGGTACTTCTGGAGTCTCCCCTGGGGAGTCAGTCCTCGTCTCGAGTAGGGGGCATGCACGTGCGCTTTCCTCCCGTGCTGTAGCAGCAGTGTCACCCTTCCCTTCGCGTGGATCAAGGGATCTGTGGCTTTCCCTCGAGGCTTTCCACTATTTCCACGAGGCTTTCCCACAGGGCTGCCCACGTGCCACTGGTGGTTTGAGTCGATCCTCGGCTTGAAAGTCGAGGCAGTGCAGGGAAACCAGGTTTCCCTGGAATGGACTGACGGACATCTGAGGGTCTCTGGGCAATGGTGGCAGAACCTGGAGTTCCTCTCGCTTTTCCTGTGGAGAGCGCCTCCCTCTTGAGATGCGACGGGAACGCCGGCGAATTCTTTCCCCGACCACGCAGGGAAAGGATCAAACCTCTCGAGCTAGGATGGCGGAAACGTGGGCTCCTCTTGGATGTGGGCGGGACTTTCCTGGCTTCCTCTCGAGTGGAGACGGGTATGTCGGGGAACTTCTTGAGTTGGCAGCAAGGGTGTGAAAGGACCCTTTGGAAGTTCCAGTAGGTAAGGTGTGATTAGCCTCGAGATACCTCAGCGGAAATGGGCCTCATGTCGCCTGGAGGGGAGAACCTCCTGGATTTTCTCGAGTTGCGGCAGGTGCTCTCGACTTACGACTGGGACCTCAGGGCCCACTCTGGTGGCCTCAGGAAAGGCCAGTCCCCATGCGAGTTGCTCGGGGGCCTCTCGGGATTCCTCTCCCGTCGATGCCTGGGCCTAAGACCTTGTGTGGAGTCCAGTGCCGGAACCTGAGGATTCCTCTCCAGTGCTGACATGGATCTTGGGGTACTTCTGGTGTCTCCCCAGGAGGAGTCAGTCCTCGTCTCGGGTAGGGGCATGCACGTGCCCTTTCCTCCCGAGCTGAAGCAGGAGTGTCACGCTTCCCTTCGCGTGTAACAAGGGATCTGTGGCATATTCCCTCGAGGCTTTCCCACTGAGGTTTCTCACGAGGCTTTCCCACAGGGCTGTCGCCACGTGCCACCATGGTGTTGAGTCAATCCTCGGCTTGAAAGTCGAGGCAGTGCAGGGAAAACAGGTTTCCCTGGAATGGACTGCGACATCTGGGGGACTCTGGGAATGGTGGCACGACACCTGGAGTTCCTCTCGCCTTTCCTGTGGAGAGCGCCTCCTCTTGAGATAGCGACGGGAACGCCGGGAGTTCTTTCCCCGAGCACGCAGGGAAAGGATCCCTCCTCTCGAGCTAGGAGGTGGAAACGGGGCTCCTCTGGATGTGGTCGGGACTCTCGTGCTTCCTCTCGAGTGGAGACGGGTATGATCAGGGGAACTTCTTGAGTTGCAGCAAGGGTGTGAAGGACCCTTTGGAAGTTCCTTAGAGGTAAGGTGTGATTAGCCTCGAGATACCTCAGCGGAAATGGGCCTCATGCTCGCCTGGAGGGGAGAACCTCCTGGATTTTCTCGATTGCGGCAGGTGCTCTCGACTTACGACGGGTACCTCAGGGACCGCTCTGGTGGCCTCAGGAAAGGCCAGTCCCCATGCGAGTTGCCTCGGGGCCTCTCGGGATTCCTCTCACGTCGATGCCAGGGGCCTAAGACCTTGTGTGGAGTCGGTGCCAGGAACCTGAGGATTCCTCTCCAGTGCTGACATGGATCTTGGGGTACTTCTGGAGTCTCCCCAGGGGAGTCAGTCCTCGTCTCGAGTGGGGCATGCACAGTGCGACTTTCCTCCCGAGCTGTAGTAGTAGTGTCACGCTTCCCTTCTTGCGTGGATCAAGGGATCTGTGGCATTTCCTCGAGGCTTTCCCACGAGGCTTTCCCCACGAGGCTTTCCCACAGGGCTGTCCACAATGCCACCGTGGTGTGAGTCGATCCTCGGCTTGAAGTCGAGGCAGTGCAGGGAAAACAGGTTTCCCTGGAATGGACTGAGACTATCTGGGGACTCTGGGAATGGTGGCACGACCCTGGAGTTCCTCTCGCCTTTCCTGTGGAGAGCGCCTCCTCTTGAGATGTCGACGGGAACGCCGGGAATTCTATTCCCGACCACGCAGGGAAAGGATCCCTCCTCTCGAGCTAGGAGGCGGAAACGGGGCTCCTCTGGATGTGGGCGGGACTCTCGTGCTTCCTCTCGAGAGGAGACGGGTATGTCGGGGAACTTCTTGAGTTGCAGCAAGGGTGTGAAGGACCCTTTGGAAGTTCCAGAGGTTAAGGTGTGATTAGCCTCGAGACGCCTCAGCGGAAATGGGCCTCATCTCGCCTGGAGGGGAGAACCTCCTGGATTTTCTCGAGTTGCGGCAGGTGCTCTCGACTTACGACGGGGACCTCAGGGACCCGCTCTGGTGGCCTCAGGAAAGGCCAGTCCCCATGCGAGTTCCTCGAGGGCCTCTCAGGGATTCCTCTCACCGTCGATGCTGGGGCCTAAGACCTTGTGTGGAGTCGGTGCCTGGAACCTGAGGATTCCTCTCCAGTGCTGACATGGATCTTGGGGTACTTCTGGAGTCTCCCCAGGGGAGTCAGTCCTCGTCTCGAGTGGGGGCATGCACGTGCGCTTTCCCTCCCGAGCTGTAGCAGCAGTGTCACGCTTCCCTTCGCGTGGATCAAGGGATCTGTGGCTTTCCCTCGAGGCTTTCCCACGAGGCTTTTCACGAGGCTTTCCCACAGGGCTGTCCCACGTGCCACCGTGGTGTGAGTCGATCCTCGGCTTGAAAGTCGAGGCAGTGCAGGGAAAACAGGTTTCCCTGGAATGGACTGAGACATCTGGGGGACTCTGGGAATGGTGGCACGACCCTGGAGTTCCTCTCGCCTTTCCTGTGGAGAAGGCCTCCTCATTGAGATGCGACGGGAACGCCAGGGAATTCTTTCCCGAACACGCAGGGAAAGGATCCCTCCTCTCGAGCTAGGAGGCGGAAACGCGGCTCCTCGCGATGTGGGCGGGACTCGCGTGCTTCCTCTGGAGTGGAGACGGGTATGTAGGGGAACTTCTTGAGTTGCATCAAGGGTGTGAAGGACCCTTTGGAAGTTCCAGAGGTTAGGTGTGATTAGCCTCGAGACGCCTCAGCGGAAATGGGCCTCATCTCTCCTGGAAGGGGAGAACATCCTGGATTTTCTCGAGTTGCGGCAGGTGCTATTGACCTTACCACGGGAACCTCAGGGACCCACTCTGGTGGCCTCAGGAAAGGCCAGTCCCCATGAGAATTCCTCGGGGGCCTCTCGGGATTCCTCTCCCGTCGATGCCTGGGGCCTAAGACCTTGTGTGGAATCGGTGCCGGAACCTGAGGATTCCTCTCCAGTGCTGACATGGATCTTGGGAGTACTTCTGGAGTCTCCCTAGGGGAGTCAGTCCTCGTCTCGAGTGGGGACATGCACGTGCGATTTCCTCCCCGAGCTATAGAAGGGTGTCACGCTTCCCTTCGCGTGGATCAAGGGATCTGTGGCTTTCCTTCGAGACTTTCCCACGAGGCTTTCCCACGAGGCTTTCCCACAGGGCTGTCCCACGTGCTACAGTGGTGTGACTCGATCCTCGTCTTGTAAGTCGAGGCAGTGCAGGGAAAACAGGTTTCCCTGGAATGGACTGAGACTTCTGGGGGAACTCTGGAAATGGTGGTACGACCCTGGATTTCCTCTCGCCTTTCCTGTGGAGAGCGCCTCCTGGTGAGATGCGACCGGAACGCCGGGATTTCATTCCCGACCACGCAGGGAAAGGATCCCTCCTCTCGAGCTAGGAGGAAGAAACAGGGGCTCCTCTTGGACGTGGGAGGGACTCTCGAGCTTCCTCTCCAAGGAGTCGGGAATGTCGGGGAACTTCTTGAGTTGCAGCAAGGGTGTGAAGGACCCTTTGCAAGTTCCAGAGGTTAGGTGTGATTAGCCTCGAGACGCCTCAGCGGAAATGAGCCTCATCTCGCCTGGAGGGGAGAATCTCCTGGATTTTCTCGAGTTACGGCAGGTGCTCTCGACTTACCACGGGGACCTCAGGGACCCGCTCTGGTGGCCTCAGGAAAGGCCAGTCCCCATGAGAATTCCTCCGGGGCCTCTAGGGATTCCTCTCCCGTCGTTGCTGGGGCCTAAGACCTTGTGTGGAGTCGGTGCCGGAACCTGAGGTATTCTTCTCCAGTGCTGACATGGATCTTGGGGTACTTCTGGAGTCTCTCCAGGGGAGTCAGTCCTCGTCTCGAGTGGGGGCATGCACGTGCGCTTTCCTCCCGAGCTGTAGCAGCAGTGTGGCCCTTCCCTTCGCGTGGATCAAGGGATGTGTGGCTTTCCCTCGAGGCTTTCCCAGGAGGCTTTCCCACGAGGCTTTCCCACAGGGCTGTCCCACGTACCACCTTGGTGTGAATCGATCCTCGGCTTGAAAGTAGAGGCAGTGCAGGGAAAACAGGTTTCCCTGGAATGGACTGAGACATCTGGGGGACTGTGGAAATGGTGGCACGACCCTGCAGTTCCTCTTGCCTTTCCTGTGGAGAGCGCCTCCTCTTGAGATGCGACGGAAACACTGGGAATTATTTCCCAAACACGCAGGAAAAGGATCCCCCGACTCGAGCTAGGAGGCAGAATAGGGGCTCCTCTGGATGTGGGCGGACTCTCGTGCTTCCTCTCGAATGGAGACGGGTATGTTGGGGAACTTCTTGAGTTGCAGCAAGGGTGTGAAGGACCCTTTGGAAGTTCCAGGAGTTAGGTGTGATTAGCCTCAAGACGCCTCAGCGGAAATGGCCCTCTTCTCATCTGGAAGGGAGAACCACCTGGATTTTGTCGAGTTGCGGCAGGTGCTCTCGACTTACGACGGGGACCTCAGGGACCCGCTCTGCTGGCCTCAGGAAAGGCCAGTTCCCATGCGAGTTGCTTGGGGCCTCTCGGGATTCCTCTCCCGTCGATGCCGGGGCCTAAGACCTTGTGTGGAATCGGTGCCAGATCCTGAGGATTCCTCTCCAGTTCTGA
Organism: Capra hircus; assembly: GCF_001704415.2. Taxonomy (NCBI): domain Eukaryota; kingdom Metazoa; phylum Chordata; class Mammalia; order Artiodactyla; family Bovidae; genus Capra; species Capra hircus. Next base: position 10,460 of record NW_017213181.1, on the reverse strand, counting down.
CATGGATCTTGCGGTACTTCTGGAGTCTCCCCAAGGGAGTCAGTCCTCGTCTCGAGTGGGGGCATGCACGTGCGCTGTCCTCCTGAGCTGTAGCAGTAGTGTCATGCATCCCTTCGCGTGGATCAAGGGATCTGTGGCTTTCCCTCGAGGCTTTCCCACGAGGCTTTCCCACGAGGCTTTCCCACGAGGCTTTCCCACAGGGCTATCTCACGTGCCACCGTGGTGTGAGTTGATCAGCTTTTTGAAAGTCGAGGCAGTGCAGGGAAAACAGGTTTCCTTGGAATGGACTGAGACATCTGGGGGACTCTCGGAATGGTGGCACGACCCTGGAGTTCCTCTCGCCTTTCCTGTGGAGAGCGCCTCCTCTTGAGATGCGACGGGTACACCGGGAATTCTTTCCTGACCACGCACTGAAAGGATCCCCCGTCTCGAGCTAGGAGGTGGAAACGGGGCTCCTCTAGATGTGGGCGGGACTCTCGTGCTTCATCTCGAGTGGAGACGGGTATGTTGGGGAACTTCTTGAGTTGCAGCAAGGGTGTGAAGAACCCTTTGAAAGTTCCTTAGGTTAGGTGTGATTAGCATCGAGATGCCTCAGCGGAAATGAGGCCTCAGCTCGCCTGGAAGGGAGAACCTCCTGATTTTCTCGAGTTGCGGCAGGTGCTCTCGACATACGACGGGGACCTCAGGGACCCGCACTGGTGGCCTCAGGAAAGGCAAGTCCCCAAGCGAGATGCTCGGGGGCCTCTCGGAATTCCTCTCCTGTCGATGCTGGAGCCTACGACCTTGTGTGGAGTCGGTGCCGGAACCTGAGGACACCTTTCCAGTGCTGACATGCATCTTGGGGTACTTCTGGAGTCTCCCCAGGGGAGTCAGTCCTCGTCTCGAGTGGGGGCATGCACGTGAGCTTTCCTCCCGAGCTGTAGCAGCAGTGTCACGTGTCCCTTCACGTGGATCAAGGGATCTGTGGCTAGCCCTCGAGGCTTTCCTTCGAGGCTTTCCCACAGGGCTGTCCCACGTGCCACCGTGGTGTGAGTCGATCCTCGGCTTGAAAGTCGAGGCAGTGCAGGGAAAACAGTTTTCCCTGGAATGGACTGAGACATCTGGGGGACTGTGGGAATGGTGTCACGACCCTGGAGTTCCTCTCGCCTTTCCTGTGGAGAGCGCTTCCCCTTGAAAAGCGAGCGGAATGGGCGGGTATTATTTCCTGACCAAGCAGGGAAAGGATCCCTCATGTCGAGCTTCGATACCAAAACGTCGTCTCCTCTGGATGTGGGCGGGACCCTCGTGCTTCCTCTCGAGTGGAGACGGGTATGTCGGGGAACTTCTTGAGTTGCAGCAAGGACCCTTTTGAATTTCCAGAGTTTAGGTGTGATGAGCCTCCAGACGCCTCCGAGGAAATGGGCCTCATCTCGCCTGGAGGGGAGAACCTCCTGGATTTTCTAGAGTTGGGCAGGGTCTCTCGAGTTACGACAGGGACGTCAGGGACCCGCTCTCGTGGCCTCACGAAAGGCCAGTGCCCATGGGAGTTGCAAGGGGGCCTTTCAGGATTCCTCTCCCGTCGATGCCGGGGCCTAAGACCTTGTGTGGAGTCGATGCCGGAACCTGAGGATTCCTCTCCAGTGCTGACATGGATCTTGGGGTACTTCTGGAGTCTCCTCAGGGGAGTCAGACCTCGACTCGAGTGGGGGCAGGCACGTGCGCTTTCCTCCCGAGCTCCTGCAGGAGTGTTACGCTTCCCTTCACGTGGATCAAGGGAGCAGTGGCTTTCCCTCGATGCTTTCCCAGGAGGCTTTCCCACAGGGCTGTCCCACGTGCCACCGTGGTGTGAGTCGATCCTCGGCTTGAAAGTCGAGGCAGTGCAGGGAAAACAGTTTTCCCTGGAATGGACTGAGACATCTGGGGGACTCTGGGAATGGTGGCACGACGCTGGAGTTCCTCTCGCCTTTCCTGAGGAGAGCGCCTCCTCTTGAGATGCGACGGGAACGCCGGGAATTCTTTCCCGACCACGCAGCGAAAGCATCCCACCTCTCGAGCTATGAGGCGGAAACGGGGATCATCTGGATGTGGGCAGGACTCCTGTGCTTCCTCTCGAGTGGAGACGGGTATGTCGGGGAACTTCTTGAGTTGCAGCGAGGGTGTGAAGGACGCTTTGGAAGTTCCAGATGTTAGGTGTGATTAGCCCCAAGACGCCTCAGCGGAAATGGGCCTCATCTCGCCTGGAGGGGAGAACCTCCTGGATTTTCTCCAGTTGAGTCAGGTGCTCACATCTTACGACCGGGACCTCAGGGACCTGCTCTGGTGACCTCAGGAAAGACCAGTCCCCATGCGAATTGCTCGGGGACTCTCAGGATTCCTCTCCCGTCGATGCCAGGGCCTAAGACATTGTGTGGAGATGGTGCCGAAACGTCAGGATTCCTCTCCAGTGCTGACAAGGATCTTGAGGGACTTCTGGAGTCTCCCCAGGGAAGTCAGTCTCGTCTCCAGTGGTGGCATGCACGTGTGCTTTCCTCCCGAGCTGTAGCAGCAGTGTCACGCTTCCCTGGGCGTGGATCAAGGGATCTGTGGCTTTCCCTCGAGGATTTCCCACGAGGTTTTCCCACGAGGCTTTCCCACAGGGCTGTCCCACGTGCCACCATGGTGTGAGTCAATCCTCGGCTTGAAAGTCGAGGCAGTGCAGGGAAAACAGGTTTCCCTGGAATGGACTGAGATATCTGGGGGACTCTGGGAATGGTGGCATGACCCTGGAGTTCCTCTCGCCTTTACTGTGGAGAGCGCCTCCTCTGGAGATGCGACGGGAACCCCAGGAATTCTTTCCCGACACACAGTGAAAGGATACCTCGTCTCGAGCTATGAGGGAGAAAAGGGGCTCCTCTGGATGTGGGCGGGACTCTCGTGCTTCCTCTCGAGTGGAGACGGGTATGTCGGGGACCTTCTTAAGTTGCAGCAAGGGTGTGAAGGACCCTTTGGAAGTTCCAGAGGTTAGGTGTGATTAGCTTCGAGACGCCTCAGCAGAAATGGGCCTCATCTCACCTGGAGGGGAGAATATCCTGGATTTTATCGAGTTTCGGGCAGGTGCTCTCGACTTACGGCGGGGACCTCAGTGATCCGCTCTGGTGGCCTCAGGAAAGGCCCGTCCCCATGCATGTTGCCCGGGGGCCTCTCGGGATTCCTCTCCCGTCGAAGCCGGGGCCTAAGTCGTTGTGTGGAGTCGGTGCCAGAACCTGAGGATTCCTGTCCAGTGCTGACAGGGATCTTGGGGTACTTCTGGAGTCTCCCCAGGGGAGTCAGTACTCGTCTCGAGTGGGGGCATGCACGTGCGCTTTCCTCCCGAGCTCTAGCAGCAGTGATACGCTTCCCTTCGCGTGGATCAAGGGATCAGTGCCTTTCCCTAGAGGCTTTCCCACGAGCCTTTCCAACGAGGCTTTCCCACGGGCCTTTCCCACAGTGCTGTCCCACGTGCCACCGTGGTGAGAGTCGGTCCTCGGCTTGAAAGTCGAGGCATTGCAGGGAAAACAGGTTTCCCTGGAATGGACAGAGACATCTGGCTGACTCTGGGAATGGTGGCACGAACCTGGATTTCCTCTCGCCTTTCCTGTTGAGAGCGCCTCCTCTTGAGATGCGACGGGAACGCCGGGAATTCTTTCCCGACCACGGAGGAAAGGATCCCTCCTCTCGATCTAGGAGGCGGAAACGGGGCTCCTCTTGATGTGAGTGGGACTCTCGTGATTCCTCTCCACTGGAGACGGGTATGTCGGGGAGCTTCTTGAGTTGCAGCAAGGATGTGAAGGACCCTTTGGAAGTTCCGCAGGTTAGGTGTGATTAGCCTGGATATGGCTCAGCAGAAATGGGCCTCATCTCGCCTGGAGGGAAGAACCACCTGGATTTTCTCCAGTTGAGGCAGGTGCTCACAACTTACGACCGGGACATCAGGGGCCTGCTCTGGTGGCCTCAGGAAAGACCAGTCCCCATGCGAATTGCTCGTGGGCCTCTCGGGATTCCTCTCCCGTCGATGCCGGGGCCTAAGACCTTGTGTGGAGATGGTGCCAGAACCTGAGGATTCCTCTCCAGTGCTGACATGGATCTTGGGATACTTCTGGAGTCTCCCCAGGGGAGTCAGTCCTTGTCTCGAGTGGGGCATGCACGTGCGCTTTCCTCCCGAGATGTAGCAGCAGTGTCATGCTTCCCTTCGCGTGGATAAATGGATCCGTGGCTTTCCCTCGAGGCTTTCCCAAGAGGATTTCCCACGAGGCTTTCCCACAGGGCTATCCCACGTGCCACCGTGGTTTGAGTCGATCCTCGCCGTGAAATTCGAGGCAGTGCAGGGAAAACAGTTTCCTCTGGAATGGACTGAGACATCTGGGTGACTCTGTGAATGGTGGCTCGACCCTGGAGTTCCTCTCACCTTTCCTGTGGAGAGCGCTTCCCCTTGAAATGCGAGCGGAATGGCGTGTATTATTTCCTGACCAAGCAGGGAAAGGATCCCTCATCTCGAGCTTCGATACCAAAACGGCGTCTCCTCTGGATGTGGGCGGGACCCTCGTGCTTCCTCTCGAGTGGAGACGGGTATGTCGGGGAACTTCTTGAGTTGCAGCAAGGACCCTTTTGAATTTCCAGAATTTAGGTGTGATGAGCCTCCTGACGCCTCAGAGGAAATGGGCCTTATCTCGCCTGGAGGGGAGAACCTCCTGGATTTTCTAGAGTTGGGCAGGGTCTCTCGAGTTACGACAGGGACCTCAGGGACCCGCTCTGGTGGCCTCAGGAAAGGCCAGTGCCCATGGGAGTTGCAAGGGCGCCTTTTGGGATTCCTCTCCGGTCGATGTCGGGGCCTAAGACCTTTTGTGGAGTCGAGGCTGGAACCTGAGGATTCCTCTTCAGTGCTGACATGGATCTTGGCTTACTTCTGGAGTTTCCCCTGGGGAGTCTGTGCTCATCTCATGTGGGGGCATGCACGTGAGCTCTCCTCAGGAACTGTAGCAGCAGTGTCACACTTCCCGTCGCGTGGATCAAGGGATCTGTGGCTTTCCCTCGAGGCTTTCCGACGAGGCTTTCCCACAGGGCTGACCCACGTTCCATGGTGTAGTGAGTGGATCCTCGGCGTGAAAGTAGAGTCAGTGCAGGGAAAGCAAGTTCCTCTGGAATGGACTGACATCTCGGGGTCCCTTGGAATTCTGGCACGACACTGGGGTTTCTCTCGCTTTTCCTGTTGAGAGCGCCTCCTCTTGAGTTGCGACGGGAAAGCCGGGAATTCTTTCCAGACGAAGCTGGAAAAGAATCCGTCATCTAGAGCTACGAGGTGGAAGCCAGGCTCCTCTGGATGTGGGCGGGACTCTCGTACTTCCTCTCGAGTGTCGACGGGTATGTCGGGGAACTTCTTGAGTTGCAGCAAGGGTGTGAAGGACCCTTTGGCAGTTCTAGAGGTTAGGTGTGATTAGCCCCGAGATGCCTCAATGGAAATGGGCCTCATCTCGCCTGGAGGGGAGAAACTCCTGGATATTCTCGAGTTGCGGTAGGTGCTCTCGACTTACGATGGGGACCTCAGGGACCCGCTCTGGTGGCCTCAGGAAATTCCAGTCCCCATGCGAGTTGCTCGGGGACCTCTCCGGATTCCTCTCCCGTCGATGCCGGGGCCTCAGACCTTACGTAGAGTCGGTGCCGAAACCTGAGGATTCCTCTCCAGTGCTGACATGGATCTTGGTGTACTGCTGGAGTCTCCCCAGGGGAGTCAGTCCTCGTCTCGGCTGAGTGCATGCACGTGCGCTTTCCTCCCCAGCTGTAGCAGCAGTGTCGCGCTTCCCTTCGCGTGGATCAAGGTATCTGTGGCTTTCCCTCGAGGCTCTACCACGAGGCTTTCCGACGAGGCTTTGCCACAGGGCTGTCCCACGTGCCACAGTGGTGTGAGTCGATCCTCGGCTTGAAAGTCGAGTCAGTGCAGGGAAACAGGTTTCCCTGGAATGGACTGAGACATCTGGGGGACTCGGAGAATGGTGGCATGTCCCTGGAGTTCCTCTCGCCTTTCCTGTGGAGAACGCCTCCTCTTGAGATGCGACGGGAACGACGGGAATTCTTTCCCGACCTCGCAGGGAAAGGATCCCTCCTCACGAGCTATGAGGCGGAAACGGGGCTCCTCTGGATGCGGGCGGAACTATCGTGCTTCCACTTGAGTGGAGACGGGTATGTCGGGGAACTTCTTGATTTGCTGCAAGGGTTTGAAGGACCCTTTGGAAGTTCCAGAGTTTAAGTGTGCTTAGCCTTGAGATGTGTCAGCGGAAATAGGCTTCATTTTCCCTGGAGGGGAGGAAGCGCACATGCATGCCCCCACTCGAGACGAGCACTGACTCCCCTGGGGAGACACCAGAAGTCCCCCAGAATCCATGTCAGCACTGGAGAGGCATCCTCAGGTTCCGGCACCGACTCCACACAAGATCTTAGGCCCTGGCATCGACGGGAGGGGAAGGCCGAGAGGCCCCCGAGCAACTCCCATGGGGACTGGCTTTTCCTGAAGCCACCAGAGCGGGTCCCTGAGGTCCCCGTCGTAAGTCAAGAGCACCTGCCGCAACTCGAGGAAGTACAGGAGGTTCTCCCCTCCAGGCGAGATGAGGCCCATTTCCGCTGAGGCGTCTTGAGGCTAATCACATCTAAGATCTGGAACTTCCAAAGGGTCCCTCACAGCCTTCCTGCAACTCCTGAAGTTGCCCGACATACCCGTCTCCATTCGAGAGGAAGCGCGAGAGTCCTGCCCACAACCAGAGGAGCCCCATTTCCGGCTCCTAGCTCGAGAGGAGGAATCCTTTCCCTGAGTGGGGGGGAAATAATTCCCGGCGTTCCTGTCGCTACTCAAGAGGAGGCGCTCTCGACAGGAAAGTCGAGAGGAACCCCCAGTCGTGCCACCATTCCCAGAGTCCCCCAGAAATCTCAGTCCATTCCAGGGAAACCTGTTTTCCCTGCACTGCCTCTACTTTCAAGCCGAGGATCGACTCACACCACGGTGGTACGTGGGACAGCCCTGTGGGAAAGCCTCGAGGGAAAGCCACAGATCCCTTGATCCACGGGAAGGGCAGCGCTACACTGCAGCTACTGCTCGGGAGGAAAGCGCACGTGCATGCCCCCACTCGAGACGAGGACTGACTCTCCTGGGGAGACTCCAAAAGTAACCCAAGATCCATGTCAGCACTCGAGAGGAATCCTCAGGTTCCGGCACCGAGTCTAAACAAGATCTTAGTCCCCGGCTTCGACGGGAGAGGAATCCTGAGCGGCCCCGAGCAACTCGCATGGGGACTGGGATTTCCTGAGGCCACAAGAGCGGGTCCCTGATGTCCCCGTCGTAAGTCGAGAGCACCTGCCGAAACTCCAGAAAATCCAGGAGGTTCTCCCCTCCAGGCGAGATCAGGCCCATTTTCGCTGAGGCCTCTCGAGGCTAATCACAACTAACCTCTGGAACTTCCAAAGGGTCCTTCACACCCTTGCTGCAATTCAAGAAGTTCCCGGACATACCGTCTTCACTCGAGAGGAAGTACAGGAGTCCGCCCACATCCAGAGGAGCCCCATTTCCGCCTCCTAGCTCGAGAGGAGGGATCCTTTCCCTGCGTGCTCGGGAAAGAATTCCCGGCGTTCCCGTCGCATCTCAAGAGCAGGCGCTCTCCACAGGATAGGCGAGAGGAACTCCAAGTTCGTGCCACCATTCCAGAGTCCCCCAGATGTCTCAGTCCATTCCAGGGAAACCTGTTTTCCCTGCACTGCCTCGACTTTCAAGCCGAGGATCGACTCACACCACTGTGGCACGTGGGACAGCCATGTAGGAAAGCCTCGTGGAAAAGCCTCATGGGAATGCCTCGAAGGAAAGCCCCTGATCCCTTGATCCACGCGAAGGGAAGCGTGACACTGCTGCTACAGCTCGGGAGGAAAACGCACGTGCATGCCCCCTCTCGAGACGTGGACTGACTCCCCTGGGGAGACTCCAGTAGTACCCCAAGATCCATTTCAGCACTGGAGAGGAATGCTCAGGTTCCAGCACCGACTCCACACAAGATCTTCGGCCCCGGCATCGACGGGAGAGGAATCCCGAGAGGCCCCCGTGCAACTCGCATGGGGACTGGCCTTTCCTGAGGCCACCAGAGCGGGTCCCTGAGGTCCCGGTCGTAAGTCGAGAGCACCTGCCGCAACTCGAGAAAATCCAGGAGGTCCTCAACTCCCGGCGAGATGAGGCCCATATCCGCTGAGGCGTCTCGAGGCTAATCACACCTAACCTTTGGAACTTCGTAAGGGTCCTTCACACCCTTGCTGCAACTCAAGAAGTTCCCCGACATAACCGTCTCCACTCGAGAGGAAGCACGAGAGTCCCGCCCACATCCAGAGGAGCCCCGTTTCCGCCTCCTAGCTCGAGAGATGGGATGCTTTCCCTGCGTGGTCGGGAAAGATTTCCCGGCATTTCCGTCGCATCTCAAGAGGAGGCGCTCTACACAGGAATGGCAAGAGGAACTCCAGGGTCCTGCCACCATTCCCAGAGTCCCCCAGATATCTCAGTCCATTCCAGGGAAACCTGTTTTCCCTGCACTTCCTCGACTTTCAAGCCGAGGATGGACTCACACCACAGTGGCACGTGGGACAGCCCTGTGGGAAAGCCTCGTGGGAAAGCCTCGAGGGAAAGCCACAGATCCCTTGATCCACGCGAAGGGAAGCACGACACCGCTGCTACAGCTCGGGAGGAAAGCGCACATGCATGCCCCAACTCGAGACGAGGACTGACTCCCCTGGGGAGACTCCAGAAGTACCCCAAGATCCACGTAAGCACTGGAGAGGAATCCTCAGGTTTCGGCACCCACTCCACACAATATCTTAGGCCCCAGCATCGACGGGAGAGGAATCCCGAGAGGTCCCTGAGCATCTCGCATGGGGACTGGCCTTTCCTGAGGCCACCAGAGCGGGTCCCTGAGGTCCCCGTCGTAAGTCGAGAGCACCTGCCACAACTCGAGAAAATCCAGGAGGTTCTCCCATCCAGGCGAGATGAGGCCCACTTTCGCTGAGGCGTTTCGAGGCTAATCACACCTACCTCTGGAACTTACAAAGGGTCCTTCACACCCTTGCTGCAACTCAAGAAGTTCCCCGACATACCCGTCTCCACTCGAGTGGAAGCACGAGAGTCCCGCCCACATCCAGAGGAGCCCCGTTTCCGCCTCCTAGCTTGAGAGGAGGGATCCTTTCCCTGCGTGGTCGGGAAAGAATTCCCGGCGTTCCCATCGCATCTCAAGAGGAGGCGCTCTCCACAGGAAAGGCAAGAGGAACCTCAGGGTCGTGCCACCATTCCCAGAGTCCCCCAGATGTCTGCGTCCATTCCAGGGAAACCTGTTTTCCCTGCACTGCCTCGACTTTCAAGCGAGGATCGACACACACCACGGTGCAACGTAGGACAGCCCTGTGGGAAAGCCTCGAGGGCAAGCCTCGTGGGAAAGCCTCGAGGGAATGCCACAGATCCCTTGATCCACGCGAAGGGAAGCAAGACACTGCTGCTACAGCTAGGGAGGAAAGCCGCACGTGCATGCCGCCACACAAGAGGAGGACTGACTCCCCTGGGGAACTCCAGAAGTACCCCAAGATCCATGTCAGCACTGGAGAGGAATCCTCAGGTTCCGGCACCGACTCCACACAAGATCTTAGGCCCCGGCTTCGACGGGAGAGGAATCCTGAGCGGCCCCCGAGCAACTCGCATGGGGACTGGGCCTTTCCTGAAGCCAGCAGAGCGGGTCCCTGAGAGTCCCCGTCGTAAGTCGAGAGCACCTGCCGCAACTCGACAAAATCCAGGTGGTTCTCCCTTCCAGATGAGAAGAGGGCCATTTCCGCTGAGGCGTCTTGAGGCTAATCACACCTAACTTCTGGAACTTCCCAAAGGGTCCTTCACACCCTTGCTGCAACTCAAGAAATTCCCCCGCATACCCGTATCCACTCGAGAGGAAGCACGAGAGTCCCGCCCACATCCAGAGGAGCCCCGATTCCGCCTCCTAGCTCGAGAGGCGGGATCCTTTCCCTGCGTGTTTGGGAAAGAATTCCCGGCATTCCCGTCGCATCTCAACAGGAGGCCCTCTCCACAGGAAAGGCGAGAGGAACTCCAGTGTCGTGCCACCATTCCCAGAGTCCCCCATATGTCTCAGTCCATTCCAGGGAAACCTGCTTTCCCTGGAATGCCTCGACTTCAAGCCGAGGATCAACTCACACCACGGGGGTACGTGGGACAGCCCTGCGGGAAAGCCTCGTGGGAAAGCCTCCAGGGAAGCCACAGATCCCTTGATCCACCCAAAGGAAAGCGTGACACTGCTGCTACAGCTCAGGAGGATAGCGCACGTGTAATCCCCCACTCGAGATGAGGACTGACTCCCCTGGGGAGACTCCAGAGGTACCCCAAGATCCATGTCAGCACTGGAGAGGAATCCTCAGATTCGGCGGCACCGACTCCACACAAAGGTCTTCAG
>NW_017213180.1:0-15854 GCF_001704415.2 Capra hircus | reverse complement strand
GCCTGCTCCTTCCTGGAGAGGGAAAGCTGGCTAAGCCTTAAAGCAAGGCAAGTCTGGGCAAGGCTCGCCTGGCAGAGCATCCTCGCCAGGAACTCTGCCAGATCGGGCCTCTGAACAGAGCTAGAGCTCTGCCGTACTGGAGGCGCACTTAGCTTCGTGCAAGCAGGGCTTTCAACTTGACGGGGCTGCTGCCTCCTCTTCCCCGAGGAGGCTCGCTTCCCTGCTGGCTGTGCACTCGCCTATCAGGCGGGGCGCAGGGCTCCTCCAGCAGGTCTTGCCTCAGGGGCTGCTTCCCTGAGTTGGGGCTGTGGGCAGGAACCCAGACACGCAGGATCAGGCCCCAAACACCTGCACATGTCTCTGCTGGGGAGGAGAGTGCTAGGGGAACCTACGTCTGTCATACACTTTCTGGGCACCCAAGGAATCAGCCTCCGTGTGTGCGGGGCTGAAAACCCCAGCCAGGGGCCCTGGGAGCCTGGTGCTCTCGGTGCGGCGCTGATTCTAGGCGGCCTAGAAACCGCTGGAGGAGCCCTGCAGTTGCCCTTCCCTTCCTCTGACAGAGCTCTCACTGCTGAAGCCCTTGGCAGTGTGCAACCCACCACCCCTAAGCCCTCCCAACGACGCCTGGCACCTATGTGCAAAGGCAAGGCAGGATTGGAGCTGAGGCAAGGAAGGCACCAGTGGCGTCTCCCAGGCTCGCTCAGACAGCTCCTTCCTGGGGAGGGAGCCTAAAAGCAAGGCAAGTCTGGGCAAGGCGAGCCCCCGGCCGAGCAGCCTCGCGCCAGAAACTCTGCCAGATCGGGGCTCTGAGCAGAGCTAGAGCTCTGCCGTACTGGAGGCCACTTAGCTCCGTGCAAGCAGGGCTTTCCTCTTGACTGGGCTCGGCTGCCTCCTCTTCTCCCGAGGAGGCTCGCTACACTGCTGGCTGTGCTCTCGCCTATCAGGCGGGCGCGCAGGGCTCCTCCAGCAGGTCTTGCCTCAGGGGCTGCTTCCCCTGAGTTGAGGCTGTGGGCGGGAACCCAGACACGCAGGATAAGGCCCCAACCACCTGCACATGTCTCTGCTGGGGAGGAGAGTGCTAGGGAACCTACGTCTCTCACACACTTTCTAGGCACCCACGGAGTCAGCCTCTGGGAGTGTGGGGATGCAAAACCCAGCCAGGGGCCCTTGGAACCTGGTGCTCTCCGTGCGGAGCTTTGTCTGGGCGGCCAAGGAACCGCTGAAGGAGCCCTGCTGTTGCCCTTCGCTTCCCTCTGACAGAGCTTTCACTGCTGGAGCCCTTGGCAGTGTGCAACCCACCAGCCCCTAAGCCCTCCTCAAGGACGCTTGGGACCTAAGTGCAAAGGCAAGGCAGGGGTAGAGCTGAAGCCAGGAAGGCGCCAGTGGCGTTTCCGAGCCTCACACAGCCTGCTCCTTCCTGGGGAGGGAGCCTTAAAGCAAGGCAAGTCTGCGCAAGGCTCGCCTATGGCAGAGCATCTTGGTGCCAGGAACTCTGCCAGATCGGGCCTCTGAACAGAGCTAGAGATCTGCCGTACTGGAGTCGCACTTAGCTTCGTGTAAGCAGGGATTTCAGCTTGACGGGGACTTGCTGCCTCCTCTTCCCCCGAGGAGGCTCGCTTCCCTGCTGGCTGTGCACTCGCCTATCAGGCGGGGGCGCAGGGCTCCTCCAGCAGGTCTTGCCTCAGGGGCTGCTTCCCCTGAGTTGGGGCTGTGGGCAGGAACCCAGACACGCAGGATCAGGCCCCAAACACCTGCACATGTCTCTGCTGGGGAGGAGAGTGCTAGGGAACCTACGTCTGTCATACACTTTCTGGGCACCCAAGGAATCAGCCTCCGTGTGTGCGGGGCTGAAAACCCCAGCCAGGGGCCTGGGAGCCTGGTGCTCTCCGTGTGGCGCTGAATCTGGGCGGCCAAGCAACCGCTGGAGGAGCCCTGCAGTTGCCCTTCCCTTCCCTCTGACAGAATTCTCACTGCTGGAGCCCTTGGCAGTGTGCAACCCACCAGCCCCTAAGCTCTCCTTAAGGAGGACTGGGACCTAAGTGCAAAGGCAAGGCAGGATTGGAGCTGAGGCAAGAAAGGCGCCAGTGGCGACTCCCAGGCTCCTGCTGCCTGCTCCTTCCTGGAGGGCAGCCTAAAAGCAAGGCAAGTCTGGGCAAGGCTAGCCCCCGGCAGAGCAGCCTCGCGCCAGGAACTCTGCCAGATCGGGGCTCTGAGCAGAGCTAGAGCTCTGCCGTACTGGAGGCGCACTTAGCTCCGTGCAAGCAGGGCTTTCCTCTTGACTGGGCTCGGCTGCCTCCTCTTCCCCGAGGAGGCTCGCTTCCTGCTGGCTGTGCTCTCGCCTATCAGGCGGGGCGCAGGGCTCCTCCAGCAGGTCTTGCCTCAGGGGCTGCTTCCCCTGAGTTGGGGCTGTGGGCGGGAACCCAGACACGCAGGATCAGGCCCCAACCACCTGCACATGTCTCTGCTGGGGAGGAGAGTGCTAGGGAACCTACGTCTCTCACACTTTCTAGGCACCCACGGAGTCAGCCTCTGGGAGTGTGGGGATGCAAAACCCAGCCAGGGGCCCTTGGAACCTGGTGCTCTCCGTGCGGAGCTTTGTCTGGGCGGCCAAGGAACCGCTGAAGGAGCCCTGCTGTTGCCCTTCGCTTCCCTCTGACAGAGCTTTCACACTGCTGAGCCCTTGGCAGTGTGCAACCCCACAGCCCTAAGCCTCCTCAAGGACGCTTGGGACCTAAGTGCAAAGGCAAGGCAGGGTAGAGCTGAAGCCAGGAAGGCGCCAGTGGCGTTTCCGAGCCTCACACAGCCTGCTCCTTCCTGGGGAGGGAGCCTTAAAGCAAGGCAAGTCTGCGCAAGGCTCGCCTATGGCAGAGCATCTTGGTGCCAGGAACTCTGCCAGATCGGGCCTCTGAGCAGAGCTAGAGATCTGCCGTACTGGAGGCGCACTTAGCTTCGTGTAAGCAGGGATTTCAGCTTGACGGGGCTTGCTGCCTCCTCTTCCCCGAGGAGGCTCGCTTCCCTGCTGGCTGTGCACTCGCCTATCAGGCGGGGGCGCAGGGCTCCTCCAGCAGGTCTTGCCTCAGGGGCTGCTTCCCCTGAGTTGGGGCTGTGGGCAGGAACCCAGACACGCAGGATCAGGCCCCAAACACCTGCACATGTCTCTGCTGGGGAGGAGAGTGCTAGGGAACCTACGTCTGTCATACACTTTCTGGGCACCCAAGGAATCAGCCTCCGTGTGTGCGGGGCTGAAAACCCAGCCAGGGGCCCTGGGAGCCTGGTGCTCTCGTGCGGCGCTGATTCTGGCGGCCAAGAAACCGCTGGAGGAGCCCTGCAGTTGCCCTTCCCTTCCCTCTGACAGAGCTCTCACTGCTGAAGCCCTTGGCAGTGTGCAACCCACCACCCCCCTAAGCCCTCCCCAAACGCCTGGGACCTAAGTGCAAAGGCAAGGCAGGATTGGAGCTGAGGCAAGGAAGGCACCAGTGGCGTCTCCCAGGCTCTCAGACAGCTCCTTCCTGGGGGGGAGCCTAAAAGCAAGGCAAGTCTGGGCAAGGCGAGCCCCGGCCGAGCAGCCTCGCGCCAGAAAACTCTGCCAGATCGGGGCTCTGAGCAGAGCTAGAGCTCTGCCGTACTGGAGGCGCACTTAGCTCCGTGCAAGCAGGGCTTTCCTCTTGACTGGGCTGGCTGCCTCCTCTTCTCCCGAGGAGGCTCGCTACCTGCTGGCTGTGCTCTCGCCTATCAGGCGGGCGCGCAGGGCTCCTCCAGCAGGTCTTGCCTCAGGGGCTGCTTCCCCTGAGTTGGGCTGTGGGCGGAACCCAGACACGCAGGATCAGGCCCCAACCACCTGCACATGTCTCTGCTGGGGAGGAGAGTGCTAGGGAACCTACGTCTCTCACACACTTTCTAGGCACCCACGGAGTCAGCCTCTGGGAGTGTGGGGATGCAAAACCCAGCCAGGGGCCCTTGGAACCTGGTGCTCTCCGTGCGGAGCTTTGTCTGGGCGGCCAAGGAACCGCTGAAGGAGCCCTGCTGTTGCCCTTCGCTTCCCTCTGACAGAGCTTTCACTGCTGGAGCCCTTGGCAGTGTGCAACCCACCAGCCCCTAAGCCCTCCTCAAGGACGCTTGGGACCTAAGTGCAAAGGCAAGGCAGGGGTAGAGCTGAAGCCAGGAAGGCGCCAGTGGCGTTTCCGAGCCTCACACAGCCTGCTCCTTCCTGGGAGGGAGCCTTAAAGCAAGGCAAGTCTGGCAAGGCTCGCCTATGGCAGAGCATCTTGGCCAGGAACTCTGCCAGATCGGGCTCTGAACAGAGCTAGAGATCTGCCGTACTGGAGTCGCACTTAGCTTCGTGTAAGCAGGGATTTCAGCTTGACGGGGACTTGCTGCCTCCTCTTCCCCCGAGGAGGCTCGCTTCCCTGCTGGCTGTGCACTCGCCTATCAGGCGGGGCGCAGGGCTCCTCCAGCAGGTCTTGCCTCAGGGGCTGCTTCCCCTGAGTTGGGGCTGTGGGCAGGAACCCAGACACGCAGGATCAGGCCCCAAACACCTGCACATGTCTCTGCTGGGGAGGAGAGTGCTAGGGAACCTACGTCTGTCATACACTTTCTGGGCACCCAAGGAATCAGCCTCCGTGTGTGCGGGGCTGAAAACCCCAGCCAGGGGCCTGGGAGCCTGGTGCTCTCCGTGTGGCGCTGATTCTGGGCGGCCAAGCAACCGCTGGAGGAGCCCTGCAGTTGCCCTTCCCTTCCCTCTGACAGAATTCTCACTGCTGGAGCCCTTGGCAGTGTGCAACCCACCAGCCCCTAAGCTCTCCTTAAGGAGGACTGGGACCTAAGTGCAAAGGCAAGGCAGGATTGGAGCTGAGGCAAGAAGGCGCCAGTGGCGACTCCCAGGCTCCTGCTGCTGCTCCTTCCTGGGAGGCAGCCTAAAAGCAAGGCAAGTCTGGGCAAGGCTAGCCCCGGCAGAGCAGCCTCGCGCCAGGAACTCTGCCAGATCGGGGCTCTGAGCAGAGCTAGAGCTCTGCCGTACTGGAGGCGCACTTAGCTCCGTGCAAGCAGGGCTTTCCTCTTGACTGGGCTGGCTGCCTCCTCTTCCCCGAGGAGGCTCGCTTCCTGCTGGCTGTGCTCTCGCCTATCAGGCGGGGCGCAGGGCTCCTCCAGCAGGTCTTGCCTCAGGGGCTGCTTCCCCTGAGTTGGGGCTGTGGGCGGGAACCCAGACACGCAGGATAAGGCCCCAACCACCTGCACATGTCTCTGCTGGGGAGGAGAGTGCTAGGGAACCTACGTCTGTCACACACTTTCTAGGCACCCACGGAGTCAGCCTCTGGGAGTGTGGGGATGCAAAACCCAGCCAGGGGCCCTTGGAACCTGGTGCTCTCCGTGCGGAGCTTTGTCTGGGCGGCCAAGGAACCGCTGAAGGAGCCCTGCTGTTGCCCTTCGCTTCCCTCTGACAGAGCTTTCACTGCTGGAGCCCTTGGCAGTGTGCAACCCACCAGCCCCTAAGCCCCCTCAAGGACGCTTGGGACCTAAGTGCAAAGGCAAGGCAGGGGTAGAGCTGAAGCCAGGAAGGCGCCAGTGGCGTTTCCGAGCCTCACACAGCCTGCTCCTTCCTGGGGAGGGAGCCTTAAAGCAAGGCAAGTCTGCGGCAAGGCTCGCCTATGGCAGAGCATCTTGGTGCCAGGAACTCTGCCAGATCGGGCCTCTGAACAGAGCTAGAGATCTGCCGTACTGGAGTCGCACTTAGCTTCGTGTAAGCAGGGATTTCAGCTTGACGGGCTTGCTGCCTCCTCTTCCCCCGAGGAGGCTCGCTTCCCTGCTGGCTGTGCACTCGCCTATCAGGCGGGGGGCGCAGGGCTCCTCCAGCAGGTCTTGCCTCAGGGGCTGCTTCCCCTGAGTTGGGGCTGTGGGCAGGAACCCAGACACGCAGGATCAGGCCCCAAACACCTGCACATGTCTCTGCTGGGGAGGAGAGTGCTAGGGAACCTACGTCTGTCATACACTTTCTGGGCACCCAAGGAATCAGCCTCCGTGTGTGCGGGGCTGAAAAACCCCAGCCAGGGGCCCTGGGAGCCTGGTGCTCTCCGTGTGGCGCTGATCTGGGCGCCAAGCAACCGCTGGAGGAGCCCTGCAGTTGCCCTTCCCTTCCCTCTGACAGAATTCTCACTGCTGGAGCCCTTGGCAGTGTGCAACCCACCAGCCCCTAAGCCTCCTTAAGGAGGCTGGGACCTAAGTGCAAAGGCAAGGCAGGATTGGAGCTGAGGCAAGAAAAGGCGCCAGTGGCTCCCAGGCTCCTGCTGCCTGCTCCTTCCTGGGAGGGAGCCTAAAAGCAAGGCAAGTCTGGGCAAGGCTAGCCCCCGGCAGAGCAGCCTCGCGCCAGGAACTCTGCCAGATCGGGGCTCTGAGCAGAGCTAGAGCTCTGCCGTACTGGAGGCGCACTTAGCTCCGTGCAAGCAGGGCTTTCACTTGACGGGCTGGCTGCCTCCTCTTCCCCGAGGAGGCTCGCTTCCCTGCTGGCTGTGCACTCGCCTATCAGGCGGGGCGCAGGGCTCCTCCAGCAGGTCTTGCCTCAGGGGCTGCTTCCCCTGAGTTGGGGCTGTGGGCGGAACCCAGACACGCAGGATCAGGCCCCAACCACCTGCACATGTCTCTGCTGGGGAGGAGAGTGCTAGGGAACCTACGTCTGTCACACACTTTCTGGCACCCACGGAATCAGCCTCTGGGAGTGTGGGGATGCAAACCCAGCCAGGGGCCCTTGGAACCTGGTGCTCTCCGTGCGGAGCTTTGTCTGGGCGGCCAAGGAAACCGCTGAAGGAGCCCTGCAGTTGCCCTTCGCTTCCCTCTGACAGAGCTTTCACTGCTGGAGCCCTTGGCAGTGTGCAACCCACCAGCCCCTAAGCCCTCCTCAAGGACGCTTGGGACCTAAGTGCAAAGGCAAGGCAGGGGTAGAGCTGAAGCCAGGAAGGCGCCAGTGGCGTTTCCGAGCCTCACACAGCCTGCTCCTTCCTGGGGAGGGAGCCTTAAAGCAAGGCAAGTCTGGCAAGGCTCGCCTATGGCAGAGCATCTTGCGCCAGGAACTCTGCCAGATCGGGCCTCTGAACAGAGCTAGAGATCTGCCGTACTGGAGGCGCACTTAGCTTCGTGCAAGCAGGGATTTCAGCTTGACGGGGACTTGCTGCCTCCTCTTCCCCCGAGGAGGCTCGCTTCCCTGCTGGCTGTGCACTCGCCTATCAGGCGGGGGCGCAGGGCTCCTCCAGCAGGTCTTGCCTCAGGGGCTGCTTCCCCTGAGTTGGGGCTGTGGGCAGGAACCCAGACACGCAGGATCAGGCCCCAAACACCTGCACATGTCTCTGCTGGGGAGGAGAGTGCTAGGGAACCTACGTCTGTCATACACTTTCTGGGCACCCAAGGAATCAGCCTCCGTGTGTGCGGGGCTGAAAACCCCAGCCAGGGCCCTGGGAGCCTGGTGCTCTCGGTGCGGCGCTGATTCTGGCGGCCAAGAACCGCTGGAGGAGCCCTGCAGTTGCCCTTCCTTCCCTCTGACAGAGCTCTCACTGCTGAAGCCCTTGGCAGTGTGCAACCCACCAGCCCCTAAGCCTCCCCAAACGCTGGCACCTAAGTGCAAAGGCAAGGCAGGATTGGAGCTGAGGCAAGGAAGGCACCAGTGGCGTCTCCCAGGCTCGCTCAGACAGCTCCTTCCTGGGAGGGAGCCTAAAAGCAAGGCAAGTCTGGGCAAGGCGAGCCCCCGGCCGAGCAGCCTCGCGCCAGAACTCTGCCAGATCGGGGCTCTGAGCAGAGCTAGAGCTCTGCCGTACTGGAGGCGCACTTAGCTCCGTGCAAGCAGGGCTTTCCTCTTGACTGGGCTCGGCTGCCTCCTCTTCTCCCGAGGAGGCTCGCTACCTGCTGGCTGTGCTCTCGCCTATCAGGCGGGCGCGCAGGGCTCCTCCAGCAGGTCTTGCCTCAGGGGCTGCTTCCCCTGAGTTGGGCTGTGGGCGGGAACCCAGACACGCAGGATAGGCCCCAACCACCTGCACATGTCTCTGCTGGGGAGGAGAGTGCTAGGGAACCTACGTCTCTCACACACTTTCTAGGCACCCAAGGAGTCAGCCTCTGGGAGTGTGGGGATGCAAAACCCAGCCAGGGGCCCTTGGAACCTGGTGCTCTCCGTGCGGAGCTTTGTCTGGGCGGCCAAGGAACCGCTGAAGGAGCCCTGCTGTTGCCCTTCGCTTCCCTCTGACAGAGCTTTCACTGCTGGAGCCCTTGGCAGTGTGCAACCCACCAGCCCCTAAGCCCTCCTCAAGGACGCTTGGGACCTAAGTGCAAAGGCAAGGCAGGGGTAGAGCTGAAGCCAGGAAGGCGCCAGTGGCGTTTCCGAGCCTCACAGCCTGCTCCTTCCTGGGAGGGAGCCTTAAAGCAAGGCAAGTCTGCGCAAGGCTCGCCTATGGCAGAGCATCTTGGTGCCAGGAACTCTGCCAGATCGGGCCTCTGAACAGAGCTAGAGATCTGCCGTACTGGAGTCGCACTTAGCTTCGTGTAAGCAGGGATTTCAGCTTGACGGGGACTTGCTGCCTCCTCTTCCCCCGAGGAGGCTCGCTTCCCTGCTGGCTGTGCACTCGCCTATCAGGCGGGCGGCAGGGCTCCTCCAGCAGGTCTTGCCTCAGGGGCTGCTTCCCCTGAGTTGGGGCTGTGGGCAGGAACCCAGACACGCAGGATCAGGCCCCAAACACCTGCACATGTCTCTGCTGGGGAGGAGAGTGCTAGGGAACCTACGTCTGTCATACACTTTCTGGGCACCCAAGGAATCAGCCCTCCGTGTGTGCGGGGCTGAAAACCCCAGCCAGGGGCCCTGGGAGCCTGGTGCTCTCCGTGTGGCGCTGAATCTGGGCGGCCAAGCAACCGCTGGAGGAGCCCTGCAGTTGCCCTTCCCTTCCCTCTGACAGAATTCTCACTGCTGGAGCCCTTGGCAGTGTGCAACCCACCAGCCCCTAAGCTCTCCTTAAGGAGGCTGGGACCTAAGTGCAAAGGCAAGGCAGGATTGGAGCTGAGGCAAGAAAGGCGCCAGTGGCGACTCCCAGGCTCCTGCTGCCTGCTCCTTCCTGGAGAGGCAGCCTAAAAGCAAGGCAAGTCTGGGCAAGGCTAGCCCCCGGCAGAGCAGCCTCGCGCCAGGAACTCTGCCAGATCGGGGCTCTGAGCAGAGCTAGAGCTCTGCCGTACTGGAGGCGCACTTAGCTCCGTGCAAGCAGGGCTTTCCTCTTGACGGGCTGGCTGCCCCTCTTCCCCGAGGAGGCTCGCTTCCTGCTGGCTGTGCACTCGCCTATCAGGCGGGGCGCAGGGCTCCTCCAGCAGGTCTTGCCTCAGGGGCTGCTTCCCCTGAGTTGGGGCTGTGGGCAGGAACCCAGACACGCAGGATCAGGCCCCAACACCTGCACATGTCTCTGCTGGGGAGGAGAGTGCTAGGGAACCTACGTCTCTCACACACTTTCTGGGCACCCAAGGAATCAGCCTCCGTGTGGGGCTGAAAACCCAGCCAGGGGCCCTTGGAGCCTGGTGCTCTCGTGCGGAGCTTTGTCTGGGCGGCCAAGAAACCGCTGGAGGAGCCCTGCTGTTGCCCTTCCTTCCCTCTGACAGAGCTTTCACTGCTGGAGCCCTTGGCAGTGTGCAACCCACCAGCCCCTAAGCCCTCCTCAAGGACGCTTGGGACCTAAGTGCAAAGGCAAGGCAGGGGTAGAGCTGAAAGGAAGGCGCCAGTGGCGTTTCCTCGCACAGCTGCTCCTTCCTGGGGAGGGAGCCTAAAGCAAGGCAAGTCTGGGCAAGGCTCGCCTATGGCAGAGCATGGTGCCAGGAACTCTGCCAGATCGGGCCTCTGAGCAGAGCTAGAGATCTGCCGTACTGGAGGCGCACTTAGCTTCGTGTAAGCAGGGCTTTCAGCTTGACGGGGCTTGGCTGCCTCCTCTTCCCCCGAGGAGGCTCGCTTCCTGCTGGCTGTGCACTCGCCTATCAGGCGGGGCGCAGGGCTCCTCCAGCAGGTCTTGCCTCAGGGGCTGCTTCCCCTGAGTTGGGGCTGTGGGCAGGAACCCAGACACGCAGGATCAGGCCCCAAACACCTGCACATGTCTCTGCTGGGGAGGAGAGTGCTAGGGAACCTACGTCTGTCATACACTTTCTGGCACCCAAGGAATCAGCCTCCGTGTGTGCGGGGCTGAAAACCCCAGCCAGGGGCCCTGGAGCCTGGTGCTCTCCGTGCGGCGCTGATTCTGGGCGGCCAGAAACCGCTGGAGGAGCCCTGCAGTTGCCCTTCCCTTCCCTCTGACAGAGCTTCTCACTGCTGGAGCCCTTGGCAGTGTGCAACCCACCCCCCTAAGCCTCCCCAAAGGACGCCTGGGACCTAAGTGCAAAGGCAAGGCAGGATTGGAGCTGAGGCAAGGAAGGCGCCAGTGGCGTCTCCCAGGCTCGCTCAGCAGCTCCTTCCTGGGGAGGGAGCCTAAAAGCAAGGCAAGTCTGGGCAAGGCGAGCCCCGGCAGAGCAGCCTCGCGCCAGAAACTCTGCCAGATCGGGGCTCTGAGCAGAGCTAGAGCTCTGCCGTACTGGAGGCGCACTTAGCTCCGTGCAAGCAGGGCTCTTGACTGGGCTCGGCTGCCTCCTCTTCCCCGAGGAGGCTCGCTTCCTGCTGGCTGTGCTCTCTCGCCTATCAGGCGGGGCGCAGGGCTCCTCCAGCAGGTCTTGCCTCAGGGGCTGCTTCCCCTGAGTTGGGGCTGTGGGCGGGAACCCAGACACGCAGGATCAGGCCCCAACCACCTGCACATGTCTCTGCTGGGGAGGAGAGTGCTAGGGAACCTACGTCTGTCACACACTTTCTGGCACCCACGGAGTCAGCCTCTGGGAGTGTGGGGATGCAAAACCCAGCCAGGGGCCCTTGGAACCTGGTGCTCTCCGTGCGGAGCTTTGTCTGGGCGGCCAAGGAACCGCTGAAGGAGCCCTGCTGTTGCCCTTCCTTCCCTCTGACAGAGCTTTCACTGCTGGAGCCCTTGGCAGTGTGCAACCCACCAGCCCCTAAGCCCTCCTCAAGGACGCTTGGGACTTAAGTGCAAAGGCAAGGCAGGGTAGGAGCTGAAGCCAGGAAGGCGCCAGTGGCGTCTTCCGAGCCTCACACAGCCTGCTCCTTCCTGGGAGAGGAGCCTAAAGCAAGGCAAGTCTGGGCAAGGCGTAGCCCCGGCCAGAGCATGCCTGGTGCGCAGGGAACTCTGCCAGATCGGGGCTCTGAGCAGAGCTAGAGCTCTGCCGTACTGGAGGCGCACTTAGCTCCGTGTCAAGCAGGGCTTTCCAGCTTGACGGGGCTGGGCTGCCTCCTCTTCCCCCGAGGAGGCTCGCTTCCCTGCTGGCTGTGCACTCGCCTATCAGGCGGGGGCGCAGGGCTCCTCCAGCAGGTCTTGCCTCAGGGGCTGCTTCCCCTGAGTTGGGGCTGTGGGCAGGAACCCAGACACGCAGGATCAGGCCCCAAACACCTGCACATGTCTCTGCTGGGGAGGAGAGTGCTAGGGAACCTACGTCTGTCATACATTTCTGGGCACCCAAGGAATCAGCCTCCGTGTGTGCGGGGCTGAAAGACCCCAGCCAGGGGCCCTGGGAGCCTGGTGCTCTCCGTGCGGCGCTGAATCTGGGCGTCCATAGCAACCGCTGGAGGAGCCCTGCAGTTGCCCTTCCCTTCCCTCTGACAGAGTTCTCACTGCTGGAGCCCTTGGCAGTGTGCAACCCACCAGCCCCTAAGCCTCCTTAAGGAGGACTGGGACCTAAGTGCAAAGGCAAGGCAGGATTGGAGCTGAGGCAAGGAAAGGCGCCAGTGGCGACTCCCAAGGCTCCTGCTGCCTGCTCCTTCCTGGAGGAGGCAGCCTAAAAGCAAGGCAAGTCTGGGCAAGGCTAGCCCCCGGCAGAGCAGCCTTCGCGCCAGGAAACTCTGGCCAGATCGGGCTCTGAGCAGAGCTAGAGCTCTGCCGTACTGGAGGCGCACTTAGCTCCGTGCAAGCAGGCTTTCCTCTTGACTGGGCTCGGCTGCCTCCTCTTCTCCCCGAGGAGGCTCGCTACCCTGCTGGCTGTGCTCTCGCCTATCAGGCGGGCGCGCAGGGCTCCTCCAGCAGGTCTTGCCTCAGGGGCTGCTTCCCCTGAGTTGAGGCTGTGGGCGGGAACCCAGACACGCAGGATAAGGCCCCAACCACCTGCACATGTCTCTGCTGGGAGGAGAGTGCTAGGGAACCTACGTCTCTCACACACTTTCTAGGCACCCACGGAGTCAGCCTCTGGGAGTGTGGGGATTAAAACCCAGCCAGGGGCCCTTGGAACCTGGTGCTCTCCGTGCGGAGCTTTGTCTGGGCGGCCAAGGAACCGCTGAAGGAGCCCTGCTGTTGCCCTTCGCTTCCCTCTGACAGAGCTTTCAACTGCTGGAGCCCTTGGCAGTGTGCAACCCACCAGCCCCTAAGCCCTCCTCAAGGACGCTTGGGACCTAAGTGCAAAGGCAAGGCAGGGGTAGAGCTGAAGCCAGGAAGGCGCCAGTGGCGTTTCCGAGCCTCACACAGCCTGCTCCTTCCTGGGGAGGGAGCCTTAAAGCAAGGCAAGTCTGCGCAAGGCTCGCCTATGGGCAGAGCATCTTGGTGCCAGGAACTCTGCCAGATCGGGCCTCTGAACAGAGCTAGAGATCTGCCGTACTGGAGGTTCGCACTTAGCTTCGTGTAAGCAGGGATTTCAGCTTGACGGAGACTTGCTGCCTCCTCTTCCCCCGAGGAGGGCTCGCTTCCCTGCTGGGCTGTGCACTCGCCTATCAGGCGGGGGCGCAGGGCTCCTCCAGCAGGTCTTGCCTCAGGGGCTGCTTCCGCCTGAGTTGGGGCTGTGGGCAGGAACCCAGACACGCAGGATCAGGCCCCAAACACCTGCACATGTCTCTGCTGGGGAGGAGAGTGCTAGGGAACCTACGTCTGTCATACACTTTCTGGGCACCCAAGGAATCAGCCTCCGTGTGTGCGGGGCTGAAAACCCCAGCCAGGGGCCCTGGGAGCCTGGTGCTCTCGTGCGGCGCTGATCTGGGCGGCCAAGAAACCGCTGGAGGAGCCCTGCAGTTGCCCTTCCCTTCCCTCTGACAGAGCTTCTCACTGCTGGAGCCCTTGGCAGTGTGCAACCCACCAGCCCCTAAGCCCTCTGGGACCTAAGTGCAAAGGCAAGGCAGGATTGGAGCTGAGGCAAGGAAGGCGCCAGTGGCGTCTCCCAGGCTCGCTCAGCAGCTCCTTCCTGGGGAGGGAGCCTAAAAGCAAGGCAAGTCTGGGCAAGGCTAGCAGCAGCCTCGCGCCAGGAACTCTGCCAGATCGGGGCTCTGAGCAGAGCTAGAGCTCTGCCGTACTGGAGGCGCACTTAGCTCCGTGCAAGCAGGGCTTTCCTCTGACGGGCTGGCTGCCTCCTCTTCCCCGAGGAGGCTCGCTTCCTGCTGGCTGTGCTCTCGCCTATCAGGCGGGGCGCAGGGCTCCTCCAGCAGGTCTTGCCTCAGGGGCTGCTTCCCCTGAGTTGGGCTGTGGGCGGGAACCCAGACACGCAGGATCAGGCCCCAACCACCTGCACATGTCTCTGCTGGGGAGGAGAGTGCTAGGGAACCTACGTCTCTCACACACTTTCTAGGCACCCACGGAGTCAGCCTCTGGGAGTGTGGGGATGCAAAACCCAGCCAGGGGCCCTTGGAACCTGGTGCTCTCCGTGCGGAGCTTTGTCTGGGCGGCCAAGGAACCGCTGAGGAGCCCTGCTGTTGCCCTTCGCTTCCCTCTGACAGAGCTTTCACTGCTGGAGCCCTTGGCAGTGTGCAACCCACCAGCCCCTAAGCCCTCCTCAAGGACGCTTGGGACCTAAGTGCAAAGGCAAGGCAGGGGTAGAGCTGAGCCAGGAAGGCGCCAGTGGCGTTTCCGAGCCTCACACAGCCTGCTCCTTCCTGGGGAGGGAGCCTTAAAGCAAGGCAAGTCTGCGCAAGGCTCGCCTATGGCAGAGCATCTTGGTGCCAGGAACTCTGCCAGATCGGGCCTCTGAACAGAGCTAGAGATCTGCCGTACTGGAGTCGCACTTAGCTTCGTGTAAGCAGGGATTTCAGCTTGACGGGGACTTGCTGCCTCCTCTTCCCCCGAGGAGGCTCGCTTCCCTGCTGGCTGTGCACTCGCCTATCAGGCGGGGGCGCAGGGCTCCTCCAGCAGGTCTTGCCTCAGGGGCTGCTTCCCCTGAGTTGGGGCTGTGGGCAGGAACCCAGACACGCAGGATCAGGCCCCAAACACCTGCACATGTCTCTGCTGGGGAGGAGAGTGCTAGGGAACCTACGTCTGTCATACACTTTCTGGGCACCCAAGGAATCAGCCTCCGTGTGTGCGGGGCTGAAAACCCCAGCCAGGGGCCCTGGGAGCCTGGTGCTCTCCGTGTGGCGCTGAATCTGGGCGGCCAAGCAACCGCTGGAGGAGCCCTGCAGTTGCCCTTCCCTTCCCTCTGACAGAATTCTCACTGCTGGAGCCCTTGGCAGTGTGCAACCCACCAGCCCCTAAGCCTCCTTAAGGAGGACTGGGACCTAAGTGCAAAGGCAAGGCAGGATTGGAGCTGAGGCAAGAAAGGCGCCCAGTGGCGACTCCCAGGCTCCTGCTGCCTGCTTTCCTGGAGAGGCAGCCTAAAAGCAAGGCAAGTCTGGGCAAGGCTAGCCCCCCGGCAGAGCAGCCTCGCGCCAGGAACTCTGCCAGATCGGGGCTCTGAGCAGAGCTAGAGCTCTGCCGTACTGGAGGCGCACTTAGCTCCGTGCAAGCAGGGCTTTCCTCTTGACGGGCTCGGCTGCCTCCTCTTCCCCGAGGAGGCTCGCTTCCTGCTGGCTGTGCTCTCGCCTATCAGGCGGGGGGCGCAGGGCTCCTCCAGCAGGTCTTGCCTCAGGGGCTGCTTCCCCTGAGTTGGGGCTGTGGGCGGGAACCCAGACACGCAGGATCAGGCCCCAACCACCTGCACATGTCTCTGCTGGGGAGGAGAGTGCTAGGGAACCTACGTCTCTCACACACTTTCTGGCACCCACGGAATCAGCCTCTGGGTGTGTGGGGATGCAAAACCCAGCCAGGGGCCCTGGAGCCTGGTGCTCTCCGTGCGGAGCTTTGTCTGGGCGGCCAAGGAACCGCTGAAGGAGCCTGCTGTTGCCCTTCGCTTCCCTCTGACAGAGCTTTCACTGCTGGAGCCCTTGGCAGTGTGCAACCCACCAGCCCCTAAGCCCTCCTCAAGGACTTGGGACCTAAGTGCAAAGGCAAGGCAGGGGTTGAGCTGAGCAAGGAAGGCGCCAGTGGCGTTTCCGAGCCTCCACAGCCTGCTCCTTCCTGGGGAGGAGCCTTAAGGTCTGCGGCAAGGCTCGCCGGCAGAGCATCTTGGTGGCCAGGAACTCTGCCAGATCGGGCCTCTGAACAGAGCTAGAGATCTGCCGTACTGGAGTCGCACTTAGCTTCGTGCAAGCAGGGATTTCAGCTTGACGGGGGCTTGCTGCCTCCTCTTCCCCCGAGGAGGCTCGCTTCCCTGCTGGCTGTGCACTCGCCTATCAGGCGGGGCGCAGGGCTCCTCCAGCAGGTCTTGCCTCAGGGGCTGCTTCCTGAGTTGGGGCTGTGGGCAGGAACCCAGACACGCAGGATCAGGCCCCAAACACCTGCACATGTCTCTGCTGGGGAGGAGAGTGCTAGGGAACCTACGTCTGTCATACACTTTCTGGGCACCCAAGGAATCAGCCTCCGTGTGTGCGGGGCTGAAAACCCCAGCCAGGGGCCCTGGAAGCCTGGTGCTCTCCGTGCGGCGCTGATTCTGGGCGGCCAGAAACCGCTGGAGGAGCCCTGCAGTTGCCCTTC
>NW_017213179.1:0-15855 GCF_001704415.2 Capra hircus | reverse complement strand
TTTCCGCCTCATAACTCAGAGTGCGGTCAGGATATCCGTTTCCCGCATGTTCGGGAAGAATTCCCGGTGTTCCCGTGCGCATCTCATTGGAGGAGGCGCTCTCACAGGGAAGGCGGACGAACTCCAGGGTCGTGCCAACCATGTTCCAAAAGACAGTCCCCCAGATATTCTCAGTTGCGGGGTCCAGCCCGTGGAATCCAGGAATTCGACGGAAACAATGGACGGCGTTGTCTGGGAAAGTCTTTTTTATTTTATTAATGTAAGATTAGATTAAGAAATATATAGTGTTAGTAAGAATAAGTGGAGGAAAAGGGGCTGAATAGCTTGTTTACGTGGAAGGCAACTAAAATTGCCAGACAAGGACATTTTCACCATCTACGTTTGGGCCACCAGCCCCTGCTTGATAATCTAAAGGGTGCCACACCTTAAGCCCCTTTCTGTGACAAGGTCTAACAGCCAGGATGCAGTAAAGTAGACCTGGCGGAGCCTCCGCGCCATGGTGGAGATTCAGCCTGAGTTAAAGAAAACTAAAAAAGCAGAGAGAAGGAAAGGGAGAGAGCAAGAAGAAAGAGAGAAAAAAGACACCGGGGGCGGAGCACAGCAACACCTGCCAAGTCCCCTATCAAACCAGAAAACCAAAGCGCCGAAAAGAGAACTAAGGTCCTCACAGCAGTCAAAAAATCAACCTCAGTACCCGTGCAGCCCAGAAAAAAACCTGAGCACACCCATCACCTCTCCCGCCATAAAAAAGCCTTTGATAATACCAATATTTAGAAATAAACAACCAAATCATTTGCACAGCCTTCCAAATCAAATCAGCCAACGGGGAAACCAAATCTAAACTGACAAAACCCCATCCCCAACAACTCAGTGCTAAAGCAGTCAGCCGTCCCCGCCACCCCTGTTCAAAACACACCACAACAGCCTCCCAACACTCAAACCAACTACCACACCACCATACACACCTCACCCAATCACCCCAGCCAAGACACCACCACCCCAATAACCCCAACATACAAACCCCTCCAAAAAAACACCCAACAGAACAACTACACCGACCTTTACGCCAGCCCCAGCACTCCTAATATTACGTGTACATGATAATATTTGTAATACAACAAAAGCCTCCTCTCACGACACGTGATTCTACATTATCTTACGTGGCCAAGGGAAGGCTTAGCTTAACACTCCACATTGTTGGCTTCTCTTCAACCCCCTAATGAATGTTAATTTTGTATTCCTAACTGAAGTTGTCGGGGCTCCTCTTGGATGTGGGCGGGATTCTCGTGCTTCCTCTCGAGTGGAGTCAGGTATGTCGGGGAACTTCTTCAGTTGCAGCAAGGGTGTGAAGGACCCTTTGGAAGTTCCAGATGTTAGGTATGGTTAGCCTCGCCTCGAGACGCCTCACAGGAAAAGGGCCTCATCTCGCCTGGAGGAGAACCTCCTGGATTTTCTCGAGTTGCGGCAGGTGCTCTTGACTTACAAGGGGGACCTCAGGGACCCGCTCTGGTGGCCTCAGGAAAGGCCAGTCCCCATGCGAGTTTGCTCTAGGGCCTCTCGGGATTCCTCTCCCGTCGATGCCGGGGCCTAAGACCCTGTGTGGAGTCGGTGCCGGAACCTGAGGTTTCCTCTCCATTGCTGACATGGATCTTGGGGTACTTCTGGAGTCTCCCAGGGGAGTTAGTGGTCGTCTTGTGTGGGGGCATGAACGTGCGCTTTCCTCCCGAGCTGTAGCAGCAGTGCAACGCTTCCCTTCGCGTGGATCAAGGGATCTGTGGCTTTCCCTCGGCTTTCCCACGAGGCTTTCCCACAGGGCTATCCCACGTGCCATCGGGGGTGTGAGTCGATACTCGCTAGAAATTCGAGGCAGTGCAGGGAAATCAGGTTTCCCTGAAATGGACTGAGATATCTGGGGGACTCTGGGAATGGTGGCACGACCCCTGGAGTTCCTCTCGCCTTTCCTGTGGAGAGCGCCTCCTCTTGAGATGCGACAGCAAGCCAGGAAATTCTTTCCCGACCACGCAGGAAAGGATCCCTCCTCTCGAGCTAGGAGGCGGAAACGGGGCTCCTCTGGATGTGGGCGGTCTCTGGTGCTTCCTGTCGAGTGGAGACGAGTATGTCGGGGAACTTCTTGAGTTGCAGCAAGGGTGTGAAGGGTCCTTTGGAAGTTCCAAAGGTTAGGTGTGATTAGCCTCGAGACGCCTCAGCGGAAATGGGCCTCATCTCGCCTGGAGGGGAGAACCTCCTGGATGTTCTCAGTTGCGGCAGGGGCTCTCGACTTACGATGGGGTCTTCAGGGACCCGCTCTGGTGTCCTCAGGAAAGGCCAGTCCCCATGCGAGTTGCTCGGGTCCTCTCGGATTTTCTCCCGTCGATGCCGTGGCCTAAGACCTTGTGTGCCAGAACCTGAGGATTACTCTCCAGTGTTGACATGGAACTTGGGGTACTTCTGGAGTCCTCCAGGGGAGTTAGTCGTCGTCTTGAGTGGGGACATGCACGTGCGCTTTCCTCCCGAGCTGCAGCAGCAGTGTCAGCTTCCCTTCGCGTGGATCAAGGGATCTGTGGCTTTCCCTCGAGGCTTTCCCACGAGGCTTTCCCACAGGGCTGTCCCACGTGCCACCGTGGTGTGAGTCGATCCTCGGCTTGAAAGTCGAGGCAGTTCAGGGAAAGGTTTCCCTGGAATGGACTGAGACATCTCTGGGGGACTCCGGGAATGTGGCACGACCCTGGAGTTCCTCTCGCGTTTCCTGTTGAGAGAGCTCCTCTTGAGATGCGACGGGAAGGCCGGGAATTCTTTCCCGACCACGCAGGGAAAGGATCCCACCTCTCGAGCTATGCGGCGGAAACTGGGCTCCTCTGGATGTGGGCGGGACTCTCGTTCTTCCTCTCGACTGGAGATGGGTATGTCGGGGAACTTGTTGAGTTGCAGCAAGGGTGTGAAAGACCCTTTGGAAGTTCCAGAGGTTAGGTGAGATTAGCCTCAAGACGCCTCAGCTAAATGGGCCTCATCTGGCTTGGAGGGGAGAACCTCCTGGATTTTCTCGAGTTGCGGCAGGTGCTCTAGACTTACGATGGGCCCCTTAGGAACCCGCTCTGGTGGCCTCAGGAAAGGACAGTCCCCATGCGATTTGCTCTGGGGCCTCTCGAGATTCCTCTCCCCGTCGATGCCGGGGCCTAAGACCTTGTCTGGAGTCGGTTGCCAGAACCTGAGGATTCCTCTCCAGTGCTGATACGGATCTTGGGGTACTTCTGGAGTGTACCCACAGGGAGTCAGTCCTCATCTTGAGTGGGGGCATGCACGTGCGCTTTCCTCCCGAGTTCTAGCAGCAGTGTCACGTTTCCCGTCGCGTGGATCAAGTGATCTTTGCCTTTCCCTTGAGGCTCTCCCACGAGGCTTTCCCTGGAGACTTTCCCCCAGGGATGTCCCACGTGCCACCGTGGTGTGAGTCGATCCTCGGCTTGAAAGTCGCGGTAATCGAGGGAAAACAGTTTTCCCTGGAATGGACTGAGACATCTGGTGGACTCTGGGAATAGTGGAACGACCCTGGAGTTCCTCTCGCCTTTCCTGTAGAGGAGCGCCTCCTTTTGAGATGCGCCGGGAAAGCCGGGAATTCTTTCCGGACCACACAGGGAAAGGATCCTTGCTCTCGAGCTAGGAGGCGGAAACAGGGCTCCTCTGGATGTGGGCGGGACTCTCCTGCTTCCTCTCGAGTGGAGACAGGTATGTCGGGGAACTTCTTGAGTTGCAGCCAGGGTGTAAAGTTCCCTTTGGAAGTTCCAGAGGTTAGGTGTGATTAGCCTCGAGACGCCTCAGCGGAAATGGGCCTCATCTCACCTGAAGGGGAGAACCTCCTGGACTTTCTATAGTTGCGGCAGGTGCTCTCGACTTACGAAGGGGACCTCAGGGACCCACTCTGGTGGCCTCAGGAAAGGCCAGTCCCCATGCGAGTTGCTCGGGGGCCTCTCGGGATTCCCTCTCCCGTCGATACCAGGGCCTAAGACCTTGTGTGGAGTCGGTGCCGGAACCTGAGGATTCCTCTCCAATGCTGACATGGATATTGGGGTACTTCTGGAGTCTCCCCAGGGGAGTCAGTCCTCGTCTCGAGTGGGGGCATGCACGTGCGCTTTCATCCCGAACTGCAGCAGCAGTGTCACGCTTCCCTTCGCATGGATCAAGGGATCTGTGGCTTTCCCTCGAGGCTTTCCCACGAGGCTTTCCCACAGGGCTGTCCCACGTGCCACTGTGGTGTGAGTCGATCCCCGGCTTGAAAGTCGAGGCAGTACCAGGAAAACAGGGTTCCCTGGAATGGACTGAGACATTTGGGGGACTCTGGGAATGGTGGAACGACCCTGGAGTTCCTCTCGCCTTTCCTGTCGAGAGCGCCCCCTCCTGAGATGCGACGGGAAGGGCGTTAATTCTTTCCCGACCACGCAGGGAAAGGATCCCTCCTCTCGAGCTAGGAGGCGGAAACGGGGCTCCTCTGGATGTGGGCGGGACTCTTGTGCTTCCTCTATATAGGAGACGCGTATGTCGGGGAACTTCTTGAGTTGCAGCAAGGATGTGAAGGACGTTTTGGAAGTGTCAGAGGTTAGGTGTGATTAGCCTGAGGACGCCTCAGAGGAAATGGGCCTCATTTCGCCTGGAGGGGAGAACCTCCTGGATTTTCTCGAGTTGCCGCAGGTGCTCTCCACTTACGTCGGGGACCTTAGGGACCCGCTCTGGGGGCGTCAGGAAAGGCCAGTCCCCATGCGACTTGCTCGGTGGCCTCTCGGGATTCCTCTCCCATCGATGCCGGTTCCTAAGATCTTGTGTGGAGTGGGTGCCGGAACCTGAGGATTCCTCTCCAGTGCTGACATGGATCTTGGGGTACTTCTGGAGTCTCCCCAGAGGAATCAGTCCTCGTCTCGAGTCGGGGCATGCACGTGTGCTTTCCTCCCGAGCTGCAGCAGCAGTGTCACGCTTCCCTTCGGGTGGATCAAGGAATCTGTGGCTTTCCCTCGGGGCTTTCCCATGAGGCTTTCCTCAAGGCTTTCCCACAGGGCTGTCCCACGTGCCACCGTGGTGTGAGTCAATCCTCGGCGTGAAAGTCGAGGCAGTGCAAGGAAAACAGGTTTCTCTGGAAAGGACTGAGACATCTGGGGTACTCTTGGAATGGTGGAACAACCATTGTGCTCCTCTCGGTTTTACTGTGGAGAGTGCCTCCTCTTGAGATTGGACGGGAACACCGGGAATTATTTCCCAGCCAAGCAGGGATAGGATCACTCCTCTAGCTACGAGGTGGAAACGGGGCTCCTCTGGATGTGGGCGGGACCCTCGTGCTTCCTCTCAAGTGGAGATGGGTATGTTGGGGAACTTTTTGAGTTGCAGCAAGGGTGTGAAGGACCCTTTGGAAGTTCCAGAGGTTAGGTGTGATTAGCCTCGAGACGCCTCAGTGGAAATAGGCCTCATCTGGCTTGGAGGGGAGAGCCTCCTTGATTTTCTCGAGTTGCGGCAGGTGCTCTCGTCTTCCGACGGGGACCTCAGGGACCCGCTCTGGTGACCTTAGTAAATGCCAGTCCCCATGCGAGTTGCTTGGGAGCCTGCTGGGATTCCTCTCCCGTGGATGCCGGTACCTAATATCTTGTGTGGAGTCTGTGCCGGAACCTGAGGATTCCTCTCCATGACTGACATAGATCTTGGGGTTATTTTTGAATCTCCCTAGGAGAGTTAGTCCTCGGCTCGAATGGGGGCATGCAATGGTGCTTTCCTCCCGTGCTGTAGCAGCAGTGTCACGCTTCCCGTCGTGCCGGGAGCCAGTGTGAAGAAGCCCGCCCGTGACAAGGTCATGAGGAAGGAAGCTGACATGCGCAAGGCGTGCTCAGACTTCAGGGACCCCTCTGGAAATTCCTAAGCATGTACCCCAACAAAAATCTGCCGGCTTTTGTGCTCTGCTTTTCCACTCTTCTGACATTTTCTGGAAAATGTCAATTCAGGGCTTTAGTCTTCTTCATTTGAAAGAGTGTTTCAATTAAAAACCCCTCTGATGGCTTTCTAGCCTGCCTGCAGGACTCTGCGAGTGTGATTGTTTGAGGCCTCCTGACGCAGGAGGCACAGGAAGCTTAAAACATCCTAGGAATGTAGGGGCTTCCGAGGAGTCAAAATCTTTAGAATAGGACTGATTAAAAGTTTCATTTGTTGAGTCAATGCTTGCTGCCAAATTTTCATATCCTTTATTTTTAGATATAGTTGGTATATAGAAAAACAAGTAGTAGACCTGGTATTAGCAACATTAGATCTTCGAGTTAAGTACCTTCTTTGTTATATCCCACTGCACCTTTGTTCTATAGAGATGTAACTTTAATGCTTTAACGAGATGCAAATTAAAGAAAAACACTTCAGGGGAAACAAAATCAACATTCATTAAGGAAGAGAGATAAAAAGTGTTAACAAGCTTCTTGGCCAGAAGATAATGTAAATCACCTGAGACCTTTTGTATACAAAATGATGTATAGAAAGAGTCTGGGCTGCGAACGCTACATAATTCTGTGTTACCCATTGATCTCCATGTTTTATCAAAAGTATAAAAGGCCTTCTGAACAATAAAGGATGGGGGCCAGGGGCCAGGGGCCAGTTTCTCAGACCAGTTTCTCGAACTAGTCTCTCGGCCTGGTTTCTTGGGACTCTGGCTCCCCCCATGTCTCTCTCTCTCCTCTTCTCTCCCCTTTCCTCTCTCTGCTCTTTACTTTAACTTCAGGCTGAATCTCCATCTGGGGCGCGGAGGCTCGCCAGGTCTACTTACTTGCCCCGGCTGTTAAGACCCGCACGAAAGGGAGCTTAAGGCGAGGCACCCTTAGATATTCAAGCAGGCGCCGGTGGCCCAACGTAGATGGTGCAAATTCCTTGTCTGGAATTTTATTGGCCTTCCGCGTAAACCAAGCTATTCAGCCCTCTTCCTCCACTTAACCTTCTTACTACACTATAGTTTCTTAATCTAATCTTACATTAATAAACAAACAAGTCTTTCCACGCCAACGCCGTCCACCCTTCGATTTCCCTGGATCCACCGGGGCTGGACCCCGGCAGTGCCACCATTCCAAGACTCCCCCAGATGTGTCAGTCCGTTCCACAGGAACCGGTTTTCCCTGCACTGCCTCGGCTTTCACGCCGAGGATCGACTCACACCACCGTGACACGTGGGACAGCCCTGTGGGAAAGCCTCGTGGGAAAGACTCGAGGGAAAGCCACAGATCCCTTGGTCCACGCAAGGGGAACCGTGACACTGCTGCTACAGCATGGGAGGAAATGGCACGCTCATGCCCCCACTCGAGACGAGGCCTGACTCCCTTGTGGAGACTCCAGAAGTACCCCAAAATCCATGTCAGCACTGGAGAGGAATCCTCAGCTTCCGGCCCTGACTCCACACAAGGAGAGCACCTGCTGAAACTCGGAAATATCCAGGAGCCTCTCCATTCCAGGCGACATGAGGCCCATTTCTGCTGAGGCATCTCGAGACTAACCACACCTAACCTCTGGAACTTCCAAAGGGTCCTTCACACCCTTGCTGCAACTCAAGAAGTTCCCCGACATACCCTTTCCTCTTCACGTTCTGCCATAATGGTGGTGTCCTCTGCATATCTAAGTTTATTGATATTTCTACCGGCAATCTTGATTCCAGTTCATGTATCTTCCATCCCAGCATGTTTCATGATGTACTCTGCATATAAGTTAAATAAACAGGGTGACAATATACAGCCTTGACATACTCCTTTTCCTTTTTGGAACCAGTCTGTTGTTCCATGTCCTGCTCTAACTGTTGCTTCCTGACCTTCATCCAGATTTCTCAAGAGGCAGGTTAGGTGGTCTGGTATTCCCATCTCTTTCAGAATTGTGGCTAAAACAACAGTATAAGGACCTTTCCGATGTCAGGCCAAGGAATTGTGTTTCCAGTCATTGAGCCACACCTGATCACTGAGCACAAATTCATGAATCTGTTCCTCAAGGGGGAATGAGATTCTTTTTTATACAAACTTAGTTACCTGATTTATTACCTTACCTAATTGTTCCATCTGCTGTGAAATCCCACCCCCTTACTTGTGGCAAATCTGCTAACACCTGCCTCACTGTGGGAGGGGGTCTCCCATAGAAAATTTCATAAGGACAACAACTGTGGGAACGTGCGGTTACCCGTAATATGAGTAAGTCTGCCGGAAGCAAGCCCATCCATGTACAGTCAGTCTCTATGATCCATTTTGAAAGTGTCTCTTCAAGAGTTTGGTTGTTTCTTTCCACCATTCCAGAACACTGGGGCCTATATGCTGTATGTAATTTCCACTGATATTTAGAGCTTCACATACCTGTTAATTAACGTGGCTACAAAGACAGGGCCATTGTCGGATTCTATACTGGTTGGAAACCCAAGTCTGGGAATTATTTCTCAAATCAGCGAGCTACTTCATTTTCTTTTTCAGATCAGGTAGGGAAGGCCTCTGCCCAACCGGAAAAGGTACCTACTATTCTAGTAAGTCATGATAACAGGTGACTGCCTTTGCTTCAACGAAGGACACTCGCTTTCCCTGCATCCTGAGAACTCCACGTCTCAGCCAGTTGGAAAAGCGCTTCTTGGAGGTCATTATTCAGGGGCAATTTCCCCTGGAGCCCAGGGCCATAGGGAGCGGCTCCACACTCCCAGGGAAAGGCAGAGCCACAGCCACACATCTGTCCCATCTCCTTTGCTCTGTAGGAGAGCTCTAGTGAGCCTAGGTCTGTCAGGAAAATTCTTGGCTCCTATGGGGACACATTCTATGTGTGAAACTGCATCCAGGACCTAGGGGCCACAGGGCGCCTGTTTCTCTCGGGGGCGGAGGGGTGGGGGGCCTGAAGCAGTGCGGCCCAGCAACAGCTTCCACATCCATCCAATTGCTCTTTTCTTACCTCTGATAGAACTAGCTTTGTTCCAGCCTTTGGCAATTTGGAGGCAAGCGGGCCCCACTTCCTCCCCAAGGAGGCATGGGACCTACTCTGAGTGGAAAGGCCCCTCACGGAGCTGAACCCAGGAAGGCACCCAGTCATGTCTGACACATTCCTGCATCCTGCTTCTTCATGAGCAATACCGCTATAAGCTAGGCATGTCTTTCCAAGGCTCAGAAAGGACAGGGGAGATGCATGGTGCTGCCTCTGGAATTTCGGTCCTCTGAGCAGACCTGGAGGTCTCCCCTTGAAGGAGCTAACCAGTTTCTTCCAAATACAGGCTTGCAAACACACACTGGGTGGCTGCCTCTTCTTCCCTGAAGGACGATCACTTTCCCTGCATCCTGTGAACTCTGCATCCCAGCCTGCTGGAAAAGCGCTTCTTGGAGGTCATTTTTCAGGGACAATTTTCCCTGGAGCCCGGGGCCGTAGGGAGGGCCCCATGCTCTCTGGGAAAGGCAGAGTCACATCCCAGTCTGTTCTACCCCTTTTGCCCTGTAGGAGAGCTCTAGTGAGCCTAGGTCTGTCAGGAAAATTCTTGGCTCCTATGGGGACACACCCTGTGTGTTAACCTGCATATCGGACCTAGGGGCCACAGGGCGCCTGTTCCTCTCGGGGGGGACCCTGAAGTGGTGCAGCCCAGCAACAGCCTGAACATCCATCCGATTGCTCTTTTCTTCCTTCTGATACAGCTAGCTTTGCTTCTCGCTTTGGCATTTCGGAAGCCAGGGGGAGCCCCACCGCTGTTGTCCTGGGGTCTATTGGAGGTACCGGGTCTATTGGACCCCAGCATGGCGCCCGACCACCTCAGACACACTCCCGCAGCCTCCTTCCCCATGGGCAGGACTGTTCTGACCTAGGAATGTGTTCCCAAGGCTCAGAAAATGCAGGGAGACACACGGCCCTGACTCTGGAACTGAGGCCGTTGGAGCAGGCCTGGAGGTCTGACGTCTGAGACGCCAAACACTTGCTGCAAGATACAGGTGTGAAAACACACTCTCTGGGGCTGCCTTTCCTTCCTCCAAGGAAGAGAGCTTTTCCAGTCTCCTCCGTGCTGAGTCCTACAAGGCTGCAAAGGTCTGGCTTAGAGGGCATTTCTCAGCGGCAATGGCCCCTGAGGCCCTGCACCCAGGGAGGGATCCTACCCTCCCAGGGGAAGTCAAAGCAACCTCCAAACAGCTGTTCTCTCATGTTTCCTCTGCAGGAGGGAGCTAGTGAGCCCAGGTCTGTCTGGAACGTTCTTGGATCCTGCGGGGAAATCATCCTGGGAGCCCACCTGGATACCAGTCGTAGGGGCTAAAATTCGCATTTTCCTTCCTTGGAGCCCTAACGCAGTACAGCCTAGCAACTGCTTGAAAATCCATCCTGTTGCTGTTTTCTTCCCTCTGACAGAGCGAGCTTTGCTCCCCATTTGGGGATTTCAGAAGCAAGGTGGTGGCCTGCAACTCCTTGCCTGGGGTCCATTGGAGGTGCAAGGTGCCCTCGACCAGGTGACCCCAGCATGACACCTGGCCCCCATCAGACACACTCTCGCAGCTAGTCCCCATGGGCAGGACTGCTCTCACCTAGGAATGTGTTTGCAAGGCCAGGAAACTGCAGGGAGACACAAGGCCCTGATTCTGGAATTGAGTCTGTTGGAACAGGCCTGCAGGTCTTCTGTCTAACAAGCCAAACACTTGCTGCAAGATACAGGCCTGAAAACACACTCTTGGGCTGCCTTTCCTTCCTCCAAGGAAGAGAGTTTTCTCAGCCTCCTGTGGGCTGAGAGTCACACAGGGCTGAAAAGCACTTGCTGGGAGATTATTTTTCATTGGCCATGGCCCCTGAGGCCCTGTGCTCAGGGAGGGCTCCCTCCCTCCCAGGGAAAGTCAAAGGAAGCTCCAAATGGCTGTTCAATCATGTTTCTGAGAGAGTCATTGCCAAGGCAGGTTTATAAGAAGTTCAAGGGTCCCCAAGGAGAGAGGGGTCTAGAATTCTCAAGGAGGAAGAAAGGACAAACTGTTTTTCCCTCTACATTCCTTAGGATTATATAACAATCATGCATCCTTCTTGAGGACGGTCTCTGGAAAAAACCTTCTGGCTAATCCTGTTATCTTAAAATGTCAATTATGGGAGTAGGTCTAGTGAGTCTTTACAACCTCCAGACATTCCTTTGTTCGTCATAACTTATTGGAGAGTATATAACTCCACTACTAACACTAGCAAGGGGGTACGTTTTCTGCCCCTTGTGATGTCTCTGTCAGAAGCTTTCTCTATCTCCTTTATACTTTAATAAAACTCTATTGCACAAAAGCTCTGAGCAATCAAGCCTCGTCTTGGGCCCTGGATTGAATTCTTCTCCTCCATAAGCCAAGAATCCCAGCATCTTTTCGTGGTTCAGCAACAATATTTCATTTCCTCTGCAGGAGAGAGCTAGTGAGCTTAGGTCTGTCTGGAACATTCTTGGATCCTGTGGGGAAAATATCCTGTGCACACATCTGGATACTGGGCCTAGAGGCCAAAATTTGCATTTCTTTCCCGGGGAGCCCTAACGTGGTGTGACTTAGCAACTGCTTGAAAATCCATCCCGTTGCTGTTTTCCTCCTTCTGACAGAGCTGGCTTTGTTCCCTGCTTTGGGATATCTCAACCGAAGGGCCGGTCCATAGCTACTCGCCTGGGGCCCATTGGATGTGCAAGGTGCCCTCGACTAGGTGACCCTAGCATGGCACTCAGCCCGCTCAGACACACTCCCGAGGCTTCTTTCTCATGAGAAGCACTGCTCCAACCTAGGAATGTGTCTGCAATGCTTGGAAAGTGCAGTGAGACACACAGCCCTGACTCTGCGAATTGAGGCCCTCAGAGCAAGCCTGCAGCTCTGATGTCTGAGAAGCAAAACACTTGCTGCAAAGAGAGGCCTGAAAACACACTCTCTGTGGATGACTTTCCTTCCTCTAAGGAAGATAGTTTTCCCAGTCTCCTGCTTCCTGAATGTCACACAGCTGGAATGCGCTTGCTTGGAGGTCGTGATTCAGTGGCAATGACCCCTGAGGCCCTTTGCCCAGGGAGGGCTCCCACACTCACAGGCAAATCAAAGCAACTTCCAAGTGAGTCAGCTCTTCACATCAAGTGGCCAAAGTATTGGAGTTTCAGGTTCAGTATTAGTCCTTCCAATGTATATTCAGACCTGATTTCCTTTAGGATGGAGTGGTTGCGTCTCCTTGTAGTCTAAGCGACCTACAAGCATCTTCTCCAACACCACAGTTCAAAAGCATCTAATTTTCAGCTGTCACTTTCTTTATAGTACATCTTTCATATCCATCCATGACATATGGAAAAACCATAGCCTTGACTGGATGGATCTTTGTTGGCAAAGCAACGTCTCGGCTTTTTAATATGCTGTCTAGTTTGGTCATCACTTTTCTTCCAAGTCATAAATATGTTTTAAGTTCATGGAGGCAGACATCACCTGCAGTGATTTCCAAGCCCCCCAAAATAGTCTGCTGCTGTTTCCAATGTTTTCCCATCTATTTGCCATGAAGTGATGAGACTGGATGCAATGATTTTAGTTCTCTGAATGCTGAGCTTTAAGCTAACTTTTTCACTCTCCTCTTTCACTTTCATCAGGAGACTCTTTAGTTCTTCTTCACTTTCTGCCATAAGGGTGGTGTCATCTGCATATCTGAGATTCTTGATATTTCTCCCAGCAATCTGGATTCCAGCGTGTGCTTCCTCCAGCCCAGTGTTTCTCATGATGTACTCTGCATATAAGTTAAATAAGCAGGGTGACAATACACTGCCTTGACATATTCCTTTTCCTATTTAGAACCAGTCTGTTGTTCCATGTCCAGTTCGAACTGTTTCTTCCTGACCTGCATACAGGTTTCTCAAGAGACAGGTCAGGTGGTCTGGTATTCCCATCTCTTTCAGAATTTTTCCCAGTTTATTGTGATCCACACAGTCAAAGGCTTTGGCATAGTCAATAAAGCAGAAATAGATGTCTTTTTTTCTGGAACTCTCTTGCTTTTTCAATGATCCAGTGGATGTTGGCAGTTTGATCTCTGGTTTCTCTGCATGTTTTAAATCACTCTTGAACATTTGGAAGTTCACAGTTCATGTGAACTTGGAGAATTTTGAGCATTACTTTACTAGTGTGTGAGATGAGTGCAATTGTGCAGCAGCTTGAATATTCTTTGTCATTGCCTTTCTTTGGGATTGGAATGAAAACTGACCTAATGACTAGATGTTTTCAATTGCATATGCTGAAAGAACTGGCTGTGCAGCTTTGAAGAAAAAAAAATCATTTTAACCCATTTTCTCTGAAGTGCAAGGCATATCATGGCCATCCCTGAATCATAAAGTCACCTTTTCTTTATGTAGTCATAGTTTCATGCCTAAATTATAGGCCAACTCATGCTCAAATTGACTCTGATGTCAGGGGCAGATCAACTAATAAAAAGCTTGGATTGTCCCTCTGGAGGAAAGTGAGATCTTTGGTCCCACGAGAAGAATCTGAAGGGTTAAGGGAACTTGCAAGAGTGGGGAAAGCTTAGTCCATCCTACATGTACCAAAATCTTAAATAAGGCTTATTTACTTTACCGAAGTAAAAAAACAGATGATGAAAACAATTATAAATCAATGAAAGGTAAAGAAACTCATAGTCTGTTTATCAAAAATTGCATTCTAAGAAAACTTTGTGTCTCTTAACCTAGAGAGGAGACTAAATTCCATCTGGTACCAGCTTACCAGAAGACAAACAAACAAACAAACAAATTATCGGTAAGCTTAAAAAATGTATATTCCATATATCTTGAAGTAGCAGTATTTCTGCAAAGGCATCAGTGTGAAATCATAGAAGACATGGTTAAAACCTGATTAAATAGAAATTGACAATGTAATCTGGTCACTGGCTGCGACTTGAAATGCTTTAATATGATAACTGGAATTATAACTGACAGCATTTGACCAGGACATATCAGATTTTCACGGATGTCAGATAATTTCTAGGATATCTATATTAGGAACTGAAGGAATCTTTGAACCTAGGAAAGAAAACAACAGTCTCAAAGGCCCTTGCTGAATATCTATCAGCAAGGAATGTCTTTGCAAGGATCGCAAAATGAAGGGAAATTACACCGACCTGCCTCTGCAACTTTCGGTCCTCTGAGCAGATCTGGAGGTCTCCCTTTGTATAAGCTAACCTGTTCCTTCCAAATAGAGGTTTGCAACACAAAACAAGTGGCCGCCTATTCTTCCTCGAAGGAGGATCTCTTTCCCCACATCCTGCGAACTCCCTTTCCCAGCCTCCAGGAAAAGCGCTGTCTTGCAGTTCCTTTCAGAAAATCCTATGGACGGAGAAGCCTGGTAGGCTGCAGTCCGTGGGGTCGCTGAGGGTCGGACACGACTGAGCGACTGCACTTTCATTTTCACTTTCATGCATTGGAGAAGGCAATGGCAACCCACTTACTGTTCTTGCCTGGAGAATCCCAGGGACGGGGGAGCCTAGTGGGCTACCGTCTATGGCGTTCGCACAGAGTCGAACATCGACTGAAGCAACTTAGCAGCAGCAGCAGCAGCAGTTCCTTTCTTAGGGGCAGTTATCCCTGAGATTGGGACCTGGAAAGGCAGAGCCACCTCCACACACACGTCTTTTCTGTCCCCTTTCCTCTGGAGGAGAGCTCTAGTGAGGCCTAGGTCTGTCAGGAAAATTCTTGGCTTTGACGGTATCACACCCGGTGTGTGAACCTGCATACCCGACCTAGGGGCCACAGGGCACCTGTTTTGCTCGAGTGGGTCCTGGCGGGGTGCAGCATAGCAAGAGCTTAAAAATCCATCCAATTTGTCTTTTTTTTTAACCTCGGAGAGAACGAGTTTGCTCCACCTCCACCCTTTGGCAGTGTGGAGGGAAGAGGGCACCACCCTCTCCCAAAGGGGACATAGGGCCTACCAGGAGAGAAAGGCCCCTTGAGGAGCTGAGCCCAGGTAGGCAGCCAGTGATGTCAAGCACACTCCCGCTGCTTGCTTCTTCATGGGCACTCCCACGATCTGCTAGGAATGTCTTTGCAAGGATCTCAAAGGGAAGGGGAGATACATGGCCCTGTCTCTGGAACTTCAGTCCTCTGAGGCAGATCTGGAGGTCTTGAGTTGTATAAGCAAACCTGTTCCTTCCAAATAGAGGCTTGCAAACACACCCCCGGTGGTTGCCTCTTCTTCCCCGAAGAAGTCTTTCTTTCCCCACATGCTGCGAAACTCCCTGTCCCAACCTCCAAGAATAGCGCTTCTTGCCATTCCTTTCTTAGAGGCAGTTATCCCTGAGCTTGGGGCCGTAGGGACTAGCCCCACACTCACAGGGAAAGGCAAAGACTCCTCCATACATCTCCTCTATCCCCTTTGCTCTGGAGGAGAGCTCTAGTGAGCCTAGGTCTTTCAGGAAAATTCTTGGCTTGGACAGGATCTCACCCCTGTTTTGTGAACCTGCACACCCCAACCAGGGGCCACAGAGCACCTGTTTCAGTAAAGTGGGCCCTGAAAGGGTGCAGCCTAGCAAGAGCTTGAAAACCCATTCAATTGCTGTTTTTTGTACCTCTGACAGAGCGAGCTTGGCTCCACCCTTTGGCAGTGAGGAGAAAAGAGGCATGACACCCTCCCCAAGGGGACATGGGCCTATTCGAGAGGAAAGGCCCCTTGTGGAGATGAGGCCAGGAAGGCACACAGTCGTGTCAAACACACTCCCACTGCTTGCTTCTTCAGGGGCACTCCGTATCAGCTAGGAATGTCTTTGCAATGATCACAAAGGGAAGGGGAGATACAGGGCCCTGCTTCTGGACCTCCGGTGCTCTGAGCAAAATCTCGAGGTCTCCCGTTGTTGGTCAAGGTCAAGGTCAAGTTAAGTTCAAGTCAAGGTCAAGTTCAAGTTCAAGGTCAAGGTTCA
>NW_017213178.1:0-15856 GCF_001704415.2 Capra hircus | reverse complement strand
TCGGACATTAAGAATTCCGCCGGCCTTTCCCTGTCGCCATCTCAAGAGGAGGCGCCTCTTCACACAGGAAAAGTAGAGCGGCGGAACTCCAAGGATCGCGCCACCCCATTCCCAGAAGGTCCCACAGATGGTCTCAGTCCATTTTCCAGTGAAAAAACCTTGTTTTTTTTCCTGCAAAACTGCCTCGACTTTCCAAGCCAAGGATCGACTTCACCACCCGCGTGAGCAAGTGGGGAAAGGCCCTGTGGGAAAGCCTCGAGGAAATCCCACAGATACTTAATCCACCACGCGAGGGAGCCTGAAAGCTGCGCTACCCGACCACGCAGGGAAAGGATCCCTCCTCTCGAGCTAGGAGGCGGAAACGGGCTCCTCTGGATGTGGGCGC
Source organism: Capra hircus (assembly GCF_001704415.2). Lineage (NCBI taxonomy): Eukaryota > Metazoa > Chordata > Mammalia > Artiodactyla > Bovidae > Capra > Capra hircus. The sequence goes on along the minus strand of NW_017213178.1, from coordinate 15,471 downwards.
GACTTCGTGCTTCCTCTCGAGTGGAGACTGGTATGTCGGGGAACTTCTTGAGTTGCCGCAAGGGTGTGAAGGACCTTTGGAAGTTCCAGAGGTTAGGTGTGATTAGCCTCGAGATGCCTCAGCGGAAATGGGCCTCATCTCGCGCTGGAGGGAGAACCTCCTGGATTTCTCGAGTTGCGGCAGGTGCTCTCGACTTACGGCGGGGACCTCAGGGACCCGCTCTGGTGGCCTCAGGAAAGGCCAGTCCCCATGTGAGTTGCTCGGGGCCTCTCGGGATTCTTCTCCCGTCGATGCCGGGGCCAGAACCTTGTGAGGAGTCGGAGCCAGAGCCTGAGGATTCTTCTCCAGTGCTGATATGGATCTTGGGGTACTTCTGCAGTGCTCCCCAGGGGAGTCAGTCCTCGTCTCGAGTGGGGGCATGCACGTGCACTTCCCTCACGAGCTCTAGCAGCAGTTTCGCGCTTCCCTTCACGGTGGATCAAGGGATCTGTGGCTTTCCCTCGAGGCTTTCCCGCGAGGCTTTCCCATGAAGCTTTTCCACGAGGCTTTCCCACAGGGCTGTCCCACGTGCCACCGTGGGTGTGAGTCGATTCTCGGCTGAAAGTCAAGGCAGTGCAGGGAAAACAGGTTTCCCTGGAATGGACGGAGACATCTGGGGGACACTGGGGATGGTGGCACGACCCTGGAGTTCCTCTCGCCTTTCCTGTGTAGAGCGCCTGCTCTTGAGATGCGACAGGAACGTCGAGAATTCTTTGCCGAGCACGCAGGGAAAGGATCCCTCCTCTCGAGCTAGGAAACGGAAACGGGGCTCCTCTGGATGTGGGCGGGACTCTCGTGCGTCCTCTCGTGTGGAGACGGGTATGTCGGGGAACTTCTTGAGTTGCAGCAAGGGTGTGAAGGACCTTTGGAAGTTACAGAGGTTAGGTGTGATTAGCCTCGAGACGCCTCAGCGAAATGGGCCTCATCTCGCCTGGAGGGGAGAACCACCTGGATGTTCTCGAGTTTCGGCAGGTGCTCTCGACTTACGACGTGGACTCCGGGACCCGCTCTCGTGGCCTCAGGAAAGGCCAGTCCCCATGCCAGTTGCTCAGGGGCCTCTCGGGATTCCTCTCCCGTCGATGCCGGCCTAAGATATTGTGTGGAGCCGGTTCCGGAACCTGAGGATTCCTCTCCAGTGCTGACATGGATCTTGCGGTACTTCTGGAGTCTCCCCAATGGAGTCAGTCCTCGTCTCGAGAGGGGGCATGCACATGAGCTTTCCTCCCGAGCTGTAGCAGCAGCGTACGCTTCCCTTCGCGTGGATCAAGGGAACAGGGGCTTTCCCATGAGGCTTTCCCACAGGGCTGTCCCACGTGCCACCGTGGTGTGAGTCGATCCTCGGCTTGAAAGTCGAGGCAGTGCAGGGAAAACAGATTTCCCTGGAATGGACTGAGACATCTGTTGGACTCTGGGAATGTGGCACGACCCAGGAGTTCCTCTCGCCTTTCCTGAGGAGAGCGCCTCCTCTTGAGATGCGACGGGAACGCCGGGAATTCTTTACCTACCACGCGGGGAAAGGATCCCTCCTCTCAGGCTAGGAGGCGGAAACGGGGCTCCTCCGCATGTGGGCGGGACTCTCGTGTTTCCTCTCGTGTGGAGACGGGTATTTCGGGGAACTTCTTGAGTTGCAGCAAGGGTGTGAAGGACCCTTTGGAAGTTCCAAAGCTTAGGTGTGACTAGCCTCGAGACGCCTCAGCGGAAATGGGCCTCATCTCGCCTGGAGGGGAGAACCTCCTGGATTTTCTCGAGTTGCGGCAGGTGCTCTCGACTTACGACGGGGACCTCAGGGACCCGCTCTGTTTGCCTCAGGAAAGGCCAGTCCCCATGCGAGTTGCTCGGGGGCTTCTCGGGATTACTCTCCCGTCTATGCCGGGGCGTAAGATCTTGTGTGGAGCCGGTGCCGGAACCTGAGGATTCCTCTCCATTGCTGACATGGATCTGGGGGTACTTCTTGAGTCTCCCCAGTGGAGTCAGTCCTCGTCTCGAGTGGGGGCATGCACGTGCACTTTCCTCCCAAGCAGTAGCAGCAGTGTCACGCTTCCCTACTCGTGGACCAAGGGATCAGGGGCTTTCCCTCGAGGCTTTCCCACTAGGCTTTCCCTCGAGGCTTCCCCACGAGGCTTTCCCACAGGGCTGTCCCACGTGCCATCGTGGTGTAAGTCGATCCTCGGCTTGAAAGTCGAGGCAGTGCAGGGAAAACAGGTTTCCCTGGAATGGACTGAGACATCTGGGGGACGCTGGGAAAGGTGGCACGACCCTGGAGTTCCTCTCGCCTTTCCTGTGGAGAGCGCCTCCTCTAGAGCTGCGACGGGAACGCCGGGATTTCTTTCCCGATGACGCAGAGAAAGGATCCCTCCTCTCGAGCTAGTAGGCAGAAACGGGGCTCCTCTGGATGTGGGCGGGACTCTCGTGCTTCCTATCAAGTGCAGACGGTATGTCGGGGAACTTCTTGAGTTGCAGCCAGGGTGTGAAGCAGCGTTTGGAAGTTCCAGAGATTAGATGTGATTAGCCTGGAGACGCATCAGCAGAAATGGGCCTCATCTCGCCTGGAGGGGAGAACTTCCTGGATTTTCTCGAGTTAGGGCAGGTGCTCTCGACTTACGACGGGGATCTCAGGGACCCACTCTGGGGGCCTCAGGAAAGGCCAGTCCCCATTCGAGTTGCTCGGGGCCTCTCGGGATTCCTCTCCCGTCGATGCTGGGACCTAAGACCTTGTGTGGAGTTGGTGCCAGAACCTGAGGTTTCCTCTCCAGTGCTGACATGGATCTTGGGGTACTTCTGGAGTCTCCCCAGTGGAGTCAGTCCTCATCTCGAGTGGGGGCATGCACCTGCACTTTCCTCCCGAGGTGTAGCAGCAGTGTCATGCTCCCGTCGCGTGGATCAGGGGATCAGTGGCTTTCCCTCGAGGCTTCCTCACGAGGCTTTTCCATAAGGCTTTCCCACGATGCTTTCCCACAGGTCTGTCCCACGTGCCACCGTGGTGTGAGTCGATCCTCGGCTTGAAAGTGGAGGCAGTGCAGGGAAAACAGTTTTCCCTGGAATAGACTGAGACATCTGGCGGACTCTGGGAATGGTGGCACGACCCTGGAGTTCCTCTCGCCTTTCCTGTGGAGAGCGCCTCCTGTTGAAATGCTATGGGAACCCCGGGAATTCTTTCCCGACCACGCAGGGAAAGGATCCCTCCTCTCGAGCTTGGAGGCGGAAAGGGGGCTCCTCTGGATGTGAGCGGGACTCTCGTGCTTCCTCTCAAGTGGAGACGGGTATGTCGGTGAACTTCTTGAGTTGCAGCACGGGTTTGAATAACCGTTTGGAAGTTCCAGAGGTTAGGTGTGATTAGCCTCGAGACGCCTCAGCGGAAAAGGGCCTCATCTCGCCTGGAGGGGAAAACCTCCTGGATTTTCTCGAGTTGCAGCAGATTGTCTCGACTTAGGACGGGAACATCAGGGACCCGCTCTTGTGGCCTCAAGAAAGGGAAGTCCCCATGCGAGTTGCTCATGGGCCTCTCGGGATTCCTCTCCCGTCAATGCCGGGACCTAAGATCTTGTGTGTAGTCTGTGCCAAAACCTGAGGATTCCTCTCCAGTGCTGACATGTATCTTGGGGTACTTCTGGAGTCTGCCCATGGGAGTCAGTTCTCATCTCGAGTCGGTGCATGCACGTGCGCTTTCCTCCGAGCTGTAGCAGCAGTGTTGAGCTTCCCTTCGCTAGGATCAAGGATCCGTGGCTTTCCCTCGAGGCTTTCCCACGACGCTTTCCCACGACACTTTCCCACCAGGCTTTCCCACGAGGCTTTCCCACAGTGATGTCCCACATGCCACCGTGGTGTCAGTCGATCCTCAGTTTGAAAGTCGAGGCTGTGCCGGGGAAACAGGCTTCCCTGGAATGGACTGAGACATCTGGGGGCTCTAGGAATGGTGACACGACCCTGGAGTTCCTCTCGCCTTTCCTGTGGAGAGCGCCCCCTCTTGAGATGTGACGGGAACGCCGGGAATTCTTTTCCGAACACGCAGGGAAAGGATCCCTCCTGTCGGGCTAGGATGCGGAAACAGGGCTCCTCTGGATGTGGGCGGGACTCTCGTGCTTCCTCTCGAGTGGAGACGGGTATGTCGGGGAACTTCTTGAGTTGCACCAAGGGTGTGAAGGGCCCTTTGGAAGGTCCAGAGGTTAGGTGTGATTAGCCTCGAGTCGCCTCTGCGGAAATGGGCCTCATCTCGTCTGGAGGGGAGAACCTCCTGGATTTTCTCGAGTTGCGGCAGGTGCTCTCGACTTATGACGTGGACCTCAGGGACCCGCTCTGATGGCCTCACGAAAGGCCAGTCCCCATGCGAGTTGCTCGGGGGCCTCTCGGGATTTCTCTTCCATCGATGCCGGGGCCTAATACCTTGTGTGGAGTCGGTGCCGGAACCTGAGGATTCCTCTCCATTGCTGACATGGATCTTAGGGTACTTCTGGAGTCTCCCCAGGGGAGTCAGTCCTCGTCTCGAGTGGGGGCATGCACGTGCGCTTTCCTCCCGAGCTGCAGCAGCAGTGTCACGCTTCCCTTCGCGTGGATCAAGGGATCTGTGGCTTTCCCTCGAGGCTTTCCCATGAGGCTTTCCCACGAGGCTTTCCCACAGGGCTGTCCCACGTTCCACCGTGGTGTGAGTCGATCCTCGGCTTGAAAGTCGAGGCAGTGCAGGAAAACAGGTATCCCTGGAATGGACTGAGATATCTGGGGGACTCTGGGAATGGTGGCACGACCCTGGAGTTCCTCTCGCCCTTTCCTGTGGAGAGCGCCTCCACTTGAGATGCGACGGGAACGCCGGGAATTCTTTCCCGACCATGCAGGGAAAGGATCCCTCCTCTCGAGTTAGGAGGCGGAAATGGGGCTCCTCTGGATGTGGGCGGGACTCTCGTGCTTCCTCTCGAGTGGAGACGGGTATGTCGGGGAACTTCTTGAGTTGCAGCAAGGGTGTGAAGGACCCTTTGGAAGTTCCAGAGGTTAGGTGTGATTAGCCTCGAGACGCCTCAGCGGAAATGGGCCTCATCTCGCCTGGTGGGGAGAACCTCCTGGATTTTCTCGAGTTGCGGCAGGTGCTCTCGACTTACGACGAGGACCTCAGGGACCCGCTCTGGTGGCCTCAGGAAAGGCCATTCCCCTTACGAGTTGCTCGGGGGCCTCTCGGGATTCCTCTCTCGTCGATGCCGGGGCCTAAGACTGCCGGGAGCCAGTGTGAGGAAGCCCGCCCGTGACAAGGTTATGAGGAAGGAAGCTGACATACGCAAGGCGTGCTCAGACTTCAGGGACCCCTCTGGAAATTTTTAAGCATGTACCCCAACAAAAATCTGCCGGTTTTTGTGCTCTGCTTTTTCACTCTTCTGACCTTTTCTGGAAAAAGTCAATTCAGGGCATTAGTCTTCTGCATTTGAAAGAGTGTTTCAATCCAAAAACCCTCTGATGGCTTTCTAGCCTGCCTGTAGGACTCGTACAGCTGCGCTTGTGATTGTTTGAGGCCTCCTGGCCGCAGGAGGCACAGGAAGCTTAAAACATCCTAGGAATGCAGGAGCTTCAGAGGAGTCAAAATCTTTAGAATAGGACTGATTAAAAGTTTCATTTTTTGGGTCAATGCTTGCTGCCAAATTTTCATATCCTTTATTTTTAGATATAGTTGGTATATAGAAAAACAAGTAGTAGACCTGGTATTAGCAACATTAGAACTTTGAGTTAAGTACCTTCTTTGTTATAACCCACTGCACCTTTGTTCTATAGAGATGTAACTTTAATGCTTTAAGGAGATGCAGATTAAAGAAAAACACTTCAGGGGAAACAAAATTAACATTCATTAAGGAAGAGAGCCAAAAAGTGTTAACAAGCCTCTTGGCCAGAAGATAATGTAAATCACCTGAGACCTTTTGTATACAAAATGATATACAGAAAGAATCTGGATTGCGAACACTACATAATTTTGTGTTATCCATTGATCTCCATGTTTTATCAAAAGTATAAAAGACCTTCTGAACAATAAAGGAGGAGGCCAGGGGCCGGGGGCCAATTTCTCGGACCAGATTCTCGAACTAGTCTCTCAGCCTGGTTTCTTGGGACTCTGGCTCCCCCCGTGTCTTTCTCTCTCTTTCTTCTTCTCTACCTTTCCTTCTCTCTGCTCTTTACTTTAACTTCAGGCTGAATCTCCACCTGGAGTGCGGAAGCTCGCCAGGTCTACTTACTTGCCCTGGCTGTTAAGACCCGCACGAAAGGGAGCTTAAGGCGAGGCACCCTTAGATATTCAAGCGGGCGCCGGTGGCCCAACGTAGGTGGTGCAAATTCCTTGTCTGGAATTTTATTGGCCGTCCGCGTAAACCAAGCTATTCAGCCCTCTTACTCCACTTAATCTTCTTACTATACTATAGTTTCCTAATCTAATCTTACATTAATAAATAAACAAGTCTTTCCACGCCAATGCCGTCCACCCTTCGAATTCCCTGGATCCACCGGGGCTGGACCCCGGCATAAGACCTTGAGTGAAGTCGGTGCCGGAACCTGAGGATTCCTCTCCAGTGCTGACATGGATCTTGGGGTACTTCCTGAGTCTCCCCAGGGGAGTCAGTCCTCGTCTCGAGTGGGGGCATGCACGTGCGCTTTCCTCCCGTGCTGTAGCAGCAGTGTCATGCTTCCCATCGCGTGGATCAAGGGATCTGTGGCTTTCCCTCGAGGCTTTCAGACGAGGCTTTCCCACAGGGCTCTCCCACGTACCACCGCGATCCTCGCCTCTGCCACCGCGATCCTCGCCGTGCAAGTCGAAGCAGTGCAGGGAAAACAGGATCCTCTGGAATGGACTGAGACATCTGGGGGACTCTTGGAATGGTGGCACGACCCATGAGTTCCTCTCGCCTTTCCTGTGCAGCGCGCCTCCTCTTGAGATGCGTCGGAAACGTCGGAAATTCTTTCCCGAGGAAGCAGAGAAGTATCCCTCATCTCGAGCTTGGAGGAGGAAACGGAGCTCCTCTGGAGGTGGCCGGACCCTCGTGCTTCCTCTGGAGTGGAGACGGGTATGTCGGGGAACTTCTTGAGTTGTAGCAAGGGTGTGTAGGACCCTTTGGAAGTTCCAGAGTTTAGGCGTGATTACTCTCGAGACGCCGCAGAGAAAATGGGCCTCATCTCGACTGAAGCAGAGAACCTCCTGGATTTTCTCGAGTTGCGGCAGGTGCTCTCAACATACGACCGTGACCTCAGGGACAGTGTAGCAGGTGTGTCACGCTTCCCGTCGCGGGGATCAAGGGATCTGTGCCTTTCCCTCGAGGCTTTCCCATGAGGCTTTCCCACAGGGCTGTCCCACGTGCCACCATGGTGTGAGTCGATACTAGGCGTGAAAGTCGAGGCAGTGCAGGGAAAACAGGTTCCTCTGAAATGGACTGACACATCTGGGGGACTCTTGGAATGGTGGCACGACCCTGGAGTTCCTCTCGCCTTTCCTATTGAGAGCCCTTACTCTTGAGATGCCACGGGAACGCCGAAAAATCTTTCCTGACTAAGCAGGATAGGATCCCTCATCTCAAGCTGCCAGGCGGAAACGGGGTTCCTCTGGATGTGGGCGGGACCCTCGTGATTCCTCTCTAGTGGAGACGGGTATGTCGGGGAACTTCTTGAGTTGCAGCAAGGACCCTTTTGAATTTCCAGAGTTTAGATGTGATGAGCCTCCAGACGCCTCAGAGGAAATGGGCCTCATCTCGCCTGGAGGGGAGAACCTCCTGGATTTTCTAGAGTTGGGCAGGGTCTCTCGAGTTAAGACGGGGACCTCAGGGACCCGCTCTGGTGGCCTCAGGAAAGGCCAGTGCCCATGGGAGTTGCAAGGGGGCCTTTCGGGATTCCTCTCCCGTCGATGTTGGGGCCTAAGACCTTGTGTGGAGTCGGGGCCGGAACCTGAGGATTCCTCCCCAGTGCTGACATGGGTCTTGGCGTATTTCTGGAGTCTCCCCTGGGGAGTCAGTGCTCATCTCGTGTGGGTGCATGCACGTGAGCTTTCCTCACGAACTGTAGCAGTAGTGTCACACTTCCCGTCGCGTGGATCAAGGGATCTGTGGCTTTCCCTCGAGGCTTTCCCACGAGGATTTTCCTCAGGGCTGTCCCACGTGCCACCGTGGTGTGAGTCGATCCTCGGCTTGAAAGTCGAGGCAGTGCCGGGAAAACAGGTTTCCCTGGAATTGACAGAGACATCTGGGGGACTCTGGGAATGGCGGAACGACCCTGGAGTTTCTCTCGCCTTTCCAGTGGAGAGGGCCTCCTCTTGAGATGCGACTGGAACGCCGGGAATGCTTTCCAGACCACGCAGGGAAAGGATCCCTCCTCTCGAGCTATGAGGTGGAAACGGTGCTCCTCTGAAAGTGGGCGGGAAGATGTTGATACTCTCGAGTGGAGACGGGTATGTCGGAGAACTTCTTGAGTTGCAGCAAGGGTGTGAAGGACCCTTTGGAAGTTCCAGAGGTTAGGTGTGATTAGCCTCGAGACGCCTCAGCGCAAATGGGCCTCATCTCGCCTTTAAGGACGCCAAGATCCATGTCAGCACTGGAGAGGAATCCTCAGGTTCCGGCACCGACTCCACACAAGGTCTTAGGCCACGGCATCGACGGGAGAGGAATCCCGAGAGGCCCCCGAGCAACTCCCATGGGGAATGGCCTTTCCTGAGGCCACCAGAGCGGGTCCCTCAGGTCCCCGTCGTAAGTCGAGATCACCTGTCACAACTCGAAAAAATCCAGGAGGTTCTCCCCTCCAGGCGAGATGAGGCCCATTTCCCCTGAGGCGACTCGAGCCTAATTACACCTAAACCTCTGGAATTTCCAAAGGGTTCTTCACACCCTTGCTGCAACTCAAGAAGTTCCCCGACATACCCGTCTCCACTCGAGAGGAAGCATGAGAGTCCCGCCCACATCCAGAGGAGCCCCGTTTCCGCCTCACAGCTAGAGAGGAGGTATCCTTTCCCTGCGTCGTCGGGAAAGAATTCCCGGTCTTCCCTTCACAACTCAAGAGGAGGCGCTCTCAACAGGAAAGTTGAGAGGAACTCCAGGGTCGTGCCACCATTCCCAGAGTACCCCAGATATCTCAGTCCATTCCAGGGAAACCTGTTTTCCCTGCACTGCCTCGACTTACAAGCTGAGGATCGACTCACAGCACGGTGGCACGTGGGACAGCCCTGTGAGAAAGCCTCGTGAGAAAGCCTCATGGGCAAGCCTCGAGGGAAAGCCACTGATCCCTTAATCCACTCGACGGGAAGAATGACACTGCTGCTACAGCTCGGGAGGAAAGCGCTCTTCAATGCCCCCACTCGAATGAGGACTGACTCCCCTGGGGAGACTCCCGAAGTACCCCAAGATCCATGTCAGCACTGGAGAGGAATCCTCAGGTTCCAGGACCGACCCACACAAGGTCTCAGGCCCCGGCATCGACGGGAGAGGAATCCCGAGAGGCCACCGAGGAACTCGCATGGGGACTGGCCTTTCCAGCGGCCATCAGAGAGGGTCCCTGAGGTCCCCGTCGGAAGTCGAGAGCACCTGCCGCAACTTGAGAAAATCCAGGAGGTTCTCCCCTCCAGGCGAGATGAGGCGCATTTCCGCTGAGGCGTCTAGAGGCTAATTGCACCTAACATCTGGAACTTCCAAAAGGTCCTTCACACCCTTTCTGCAACTGAATAAGTTCCCCGACATACTCGCCTCCACTCGAGAGGAAGCACGAGAGTCCCGCCCACATCCAGAGGAGCCCCGATTCCGTCTCATAGCTCGAGAGGAGGGATCATTTCCCTGCGTGGTCGGGAAAGAATTCCCGGCGTTCCCGTCGCATCTCAAGAGGAGGCGCTCTCCAAAGGAAAGTTGAGAGGAACTCTAGAGTCTGGCCACCGTTCCCAGAGTCCCCCAGTTGTCTCAATCCGTTCCCTGCACTACCTCGACTTTCAAGCCGAGGATCGACTCACACAACGGCGGCATCAGGGACAGCCCTGTGGGAAAGCCTCGTGGGAAAGCCTCTTGGGAAAGACTCGAGGGAAACCACAGAACCCTTGATCCACTCGAATTGAAGCATGACACTGCTGCTACAGCTCGGGAGGAAAGCGCACGGGCATGTCCCCACTCGAGACGAAGACTTACTCCCCCGGGGGACACCAGAAGTACCCCAAGATCCATGTCAGCACTGGAGAGGAATCCTCAGTTTCCTGCAACGACTCCACACAAGGTCTTAGGCCCCGGCATCGACGGGAGAGGAATCCCGAGAGGCCCCCGAGCAACTCGCATGGGGACTGGCCTTTCCTGAGGCCATCCAGAGCGGGTCCCTGAAATAGCCGTCGTACATCGAGAGCACCTGCCGCAACTCGAGAAAATCCAGAAGGTTTTCCGCTAAAGGCGAGATGAGGCCCATTTCCACTAAGGCGTCTCGAGGTAATCACACCTAACCTCAGGAACTTCCAAAGGGTCCTTCACACCCTTGCTGCAACTCAAAACGTTCCCCGACATTCCTGTCTCCACTCGAGAGAAAGCACAAGAGTCCCACCCACATCCAGAGGAACCCCGTTTCCGCCTCATAGATTGAGAGGAGGGATCCTTTCCCTGCGTGTTCGGGAAAGAATTCCCGGCCATCCAGTCGCATCTCAAGAGGAGGCGCTCTCCACAGGAAAGACGAGAGGAACTCCAGGGTCGTGTCACCATTCCCAGAGTCACCCAGATGTCTCAGTCCATTCCAGAGAAACCTGTTTTCCCTGCACTGCCTCGACTTTCAGGCCGAGGATCGACTCACACCACGGTGGCACGTGAGACAGCCCTATGGGAAAGCCTCGTGGGAAAGCCTCCTGGGAAAGCCTCGAGGGAAAGCCCTTGATCCCTTGATCCACGCCAAGGGAAGCGTGACACTGCTGCTAAAGCTCGGGAGGAAAGCGCACGTGCATGCCCCCACTAGAGACGAGGACTGACTCCCCTGGGGAGACTCCAGAAGTACCCCAAGATCCATGTCAGCACTGGAGAGGAATCCTCAGGTTCCGGCACTGACTCCACACAAGATCTTAGGCCCCGCCATCTACGGGAGTGGAATCCCGAGAGGCCCCCGAGCAACTCGCATGGGGACTGGCCTTTCCTGAGGCCACCAGAGCGGGTCCCTGAGGTCCCCATCGTAAGTCGAGAGCACCTGCCGCAACTCGAGAAAATCCATGAGGTTATCCCCTCCAGGTGAGATGAGGCCCATTTCCGCTCAGGCGTCTCGAGGCTAATCACTCCTAACCTCTGGAACTTCCAAAGGGTTCTTCACATCCTTGCTGCAAATCATGAAGTTCCCCGACATACCCGTCTCCACCCGAGAGGAAGCACGTGAGGCCCGCCCACATCCAGAGGAGCCCCGTTTCCGCCTCCTAGCTTGAGAGGAGGGATCCTTTCCCTGCGTCGTGGGGAAAGAATTCCTGGCGTTCCCGTCGCATCTCAAGAGGAGGCGCTCTCCACAGGAAAGGCGAGAGGAACTCCAGGGTCGTGCCACCATTTCCAGAGTCCCCCAGATGTCTCAGTCCATTCCAGGGAAACCTGTTTTCCCTGCACTGCCTCTACTTTCAAGCCGAGGATCGACTCACACCACGGTGGCACGTGGGACAGCCCTGTGGGAAAACATCCTGGGAAAGCCTCCAGGGAAAGCCTCCAGGGAAAGCCACAGATCCCTTGATCCACGCGAAGGGAAGCGTGACAGTGCTGCTACAGCTCGGGAGGAAAGCGCACGTGCATGCCCCAACTCGAGACGAGGACTGACTCCCCTGGGGAGACTCCAGAAGTACCCCAAAATCCATGTCAGCACTGGAGAGGAATCCTCAGGTTCCAGGACCGACTCCACACAATGTCTTAGTCCCCGGCATCGAGGGGAGAGGAATCCCGAGAGGACCCCGAGCAACTCGCATGGGGACTGGCCTTTCCTGAGGCCACCAGAGCGGGTCCCTAAGGTCCCGGTCGTAAGTTGAGAGCACCTGCCGCAACTCGAGAAAATCCAGGAGGTTCTCCCCTCCAGGCGATATGAGGCCCATTTCCGCTGAGGAGTCTCGAGGCTATTCACACCTAAACTCTGGAACTTCCAAAGGGTCATTCACACCCTTGCTGCAACTCAAGAAGTTCCCCGACATACCCGTCTCCACTCGAGAGGAAGCACGAGAGTCCCGCCCACATCCAGAGGAGCGCCGTTTCCGCCTCCTAGCTCGATGGAGGGATCCTTTCTCTGCGTGCTCGGGGAAAGAATTCCCGGCGTTCCCGTCGCATCTCAAGAGGAGGCGCTCTCCACAGGAAAGGCAAGAGGAACTCCAAGGTCGAGCCAGCATTCCCAGAGTCCCCCAGATGTCTCTGTCCATTCCAGGGAAACCTGTTTTCCCTGCACTGCGTCGACTTTCAAGCCGAGGATCGAAACACACCACGGTGGCACGTAGGAGAGCCCTGTGGGAAAGCCTCGTGGGAAAGCTTCGTGGGAAAGCCTCGAGGGAAAGCCACAGATCCCTTGAACCCCGGAAGGGAAGCGTGACACTGCTGCTACAACTCGGGAGGAAAGGGCACGTGCATGCCCAAACTCGAGACAAGGACTGACTGCCCTGGGGAGACTCCAGAAGTACACCAAGTTCCATGTCAGCACTGGAGAGAAATCCTCAGGTTCCGGTACCGACTCCACACAAGGTCTTAGGCCCCGGCATTGACGGGAGAGGAATCCCGAGAGGCCCCTGAGCAACTCGCATGGGGACTGGCCTTTCCTGAGGCCACCAGAGCGGGTCCCTGAGGTCCCCTTCGTAAGTCGAGAGCACCTGCCGCAACTCGAGAAAATCCAGGAGGTTCTCCCCTCCAGGAGAGATGAGGCCCATTTCCGCTGAGGCGTCTTGAGGCTAATCACATCTAACATCTGGTACTTCCAAAGGGTCCCTCACACCCTTGCTGCAACTCAAGAAGTTCCCCGACATACCCGTCTCCACTCGAGAGGAAGCACGAGAGTCCCGCCCACATCCAGAGGAGCCACATTTCCGCCTCCTAACTCGAGAGGTGGGATCCTTTCCCTGCGTGGTGGGGAAAGAATTCCCCGCGTTCCCGTCGCTTCTCAAGAGGAGGCGCTCTCACAGGAAAGGCGAGAGGAACTCCAGAGTCGTGCCACCATTCCCAGAGTCCCCCAGATGTCTCAGCCCATTCCAGGGAAACCTGTTTTCCCTGCTTGCCTCTACTTTCAAGCCGAGGATCGACTCACACCATGGTGGTTCGTGGGACAGCCCTGTGGGAAAGCCTCGTTGGAATGCCTCCTGGGAAGGCCTCGAGGGAAAGCCACAGATCCCTTGATCCACGCGAAGGGAAGTGCGACACTGCTGCTACAGCTCGGGAGGAAAGCGCACGTGCATGCCCCCACTCGATACAAGGACTGACTCCCCTGGGGAGACTCCAGAAGTACCCCAAGATCCATGTCAGCACTGGAGAGGAATCCTCAGGTTCCGGCACCGACTCCTCACAAGGTCTTAGGCCCCAGCATCGACGGGAGAGGAATTCCGAGAGGCCGCCCAGCAACTCGCATAGGGACTGGCCTTTCCTGAGTCCACCAGAGCGGGTCCCCGTGGTCCCCGGTCGTAAGTCGAGAGCACCTGCCGCAACTCGAGAAAATCCAGGAGGTTCTCCCCTCCAGGCGAGATGAGGCCCATTTCCGCTGAGGCGTCTCGAGGCTAATCACATCTGATATCTGGAACTTCCAAAGGGTCCTTCACACCCGTACTGGCAACTCAAGAAGTTCCCCGACATACCCTTCTCCACTCGAGAGTAAACACGAAAGTCCCGCCCACATCCAGAGGAGCCCCTTTTCCCGCCTCCTAGCTCGAGAGGAGGGATCCTTTTCCCTGCGTGTTGGGGAAAGAATTCCCCGCGTTCCAGTCGCTTCTCAAGAGGAGGCGCTCTCCACAGGAAAGGCGAGAGGAACTCCAGAGTCGTGCCACCATTCCCAGAGTCCCCCAGATGTCTCAGTCCATTGCAGGGAAACCTGTTTTCCCTGCACTGCCTCTACTTTCAAGCCGAGTATCCACTCACACCACGGTGGCACGTGGGACTGCCCTGTGGGAAAGCACTCGTGGGAAAGCCTTGTGGGAAAGCCTCGTGGGAAAGCCACGAGCGAAAGCCACAGATCCCTGATCCACTCGAAGGGAAGAGTGACACTGCTGCTACAGCTCGGGAGGAAAGCGTAGTTGCATGCCCTCACTCGAGACGAGGACTGACTCCCCTGGGGAGACTCCAGAAGAACCCCAAGATCCATGTCGGCACTGGAGAGGAATCCTCAGGTTCCAGCACCGACTCCACACAAGGTCTTAGGCCCCAGCATCGACGGGAGAGGAATTCCGAGAGGCCCGCCAGCAACTCGCATGGGACTGGCCTTTCCTGAGTCCACCAGAGCGGGTCCCCGTGGTCCCGGTCGTAAGTCGAGAGCACCTGCCGCAACTCGAGAAAATCCAGGAGGTTCTCCCCTCCAGGCGAGATGAGGCCCATTTCCGCTGAGGCGTCTCGAGGCTAATCACATCTGATATCTGGAACTTCCAAAGGGTCCTTCACACCCGTACGGCAACTCAAGAAGTTCCCCGACATACCCTTCTCCACTCGAGAGTAAACACGAAAGTCCCGCCCACATCCAGAGGAGCCCCTTTTCCGCCTCCTAGCTCGAGAGGAGGGATCCTTTTCCCTGCGTGTTGGGGAAAGAATTCCCCGCGTTCCAGTCGCTTCTCAAGAGGAGGCGCTCTCCACAGGAAAGGCGAGAGGAACTCCAGAGTCGGTGCCACCATTCCCAGAGTCCCCCAGATGTCTCAGTCCATATTCAGGGAAACCTGTTTTCCCTGCACTGCTTCGACTTTCAAGCCGAGTATCCACTCACACCACGGTGGCACGTGGGACTGCCCTGTGGGAAAGACTCGTTGTGGGAAAGCCTCGTGGGAAAGCACGAGCGAAAGCCACAGATTCCCTGATCCACTCGAAGGGAAGAGTGACACTGCTGCTACAGCTCGGGAGGAAAGCGTATTGCATGCCCACTCGAGACGAGGACTGACTCCCTGGGGAGACTCCAGAAGAACCCCAAGATCCATGTCGGCACTGGAGAGAATCTCAGGTTCCAGCACCGACTCCACACAAGTCTTAGGCCCCAGCATCGACGGGAGAGAATCCGAGAGGCCGCCCAGCAACTCGCATAGGGGACTGGCCTTTCCTGAGTCCACCAGAGCGGGTTCCCCGTGGTCCCCGTCGTAAGTCGAGAGCACCTGCCGCAACTCGAGAAAATCCAGGAGGTTCTCCCCTCCAGGCGAGATGAGGCCCATTTCCGCTGAGGCGTCTCGAGGCTAATCACATCTGATATCTGGAACTTCCAAAGGGTCCTTCACACCCTTGCGGCAACTCAAGAAGTTCCCCGACATACCCTTCTCCACTCGAGAGTAAGCACGAAAGTCCCGCCCACATCCAG
>NW_017213177.1:0-15857 GCF_001704415.2 Capra hircus | reverse complement strand
TTTTTTGTGACATCTTTGTCAGGTTTTGGTATTAGGGTGATGGTGGCCTCATAGAATGAGTTTGGAAGTTTACCTTCCTCTGCAATTTTCTGGAAGAGTTTGAGGAGGATAGGTGTTAGCTCCTCTCGAAATTTTTGGTAGAATTCAGCTGTGAAGCCGTCTGGACCTGGGCTTTTGTTTGCTGGAAGATTTCTGATTACTGTTTCAATTTCCGTGCTTGTGATGGTCTGTTAAGATTTTCTATTTCTTCCTGGTTCAGTTTTGGAAAATTGTACTTTTCTAAGAATTTGTCCATTTCTTCCACGTTGTCCATTTTATTGGCATACAATTGCTGATAGTAGTCTCTTATGATCCTTTGTATTTCTGTGTTGTCTGTTATGATCTCTCCATTTTCCTTTCTAATTTTATTGATTTGATTTTTCTCTCTTTGCTTCTTGATGAGTCTGGCTAATGGTTTGTCAATTTTATTTATCCTTTCAAAGAACCAGCTTTTGGCTTTGTTGATTTTTGCTATGGTCTCTTTTGTTTCTTTTGCATTTATTTCTGCCCTAATTTTTAAGATTTCTTTCCTTCTACTAACTCTGGGGTTCTCCAACTCTTCCTTTTCTAGTTGCTTTAGTTGTAGAGTTAGGTTATTTATTTGACTTTTTTCTTGTTTCTTGAGGTATGCCTGTGTTGCTATGAACTTTCCTCTTAGCACTGCTTTTATAGTGTCCCACAGGTTTTGGTTGTTGTGTGTTTTCATTTTCATTAGTTTCTATGCATATTTTGATTTCTTTTTGATTTTCTTCTGTGATTTGTTGGTTATTCAGAAGTGTGTTGTTCAACCTCCATATGTTGGAATTTTTAATAGTTTTTCTCCTGTAATTGAGATCTAATCTCAATGCATTATGGTCAGAAAAGATGCTTGGAATGATTTCTACTTTTTTGAATTTATCAAGTTTAGATTTATGGCCCAGGATGTGATCTATCCTGGAGAAGGTTCCATGAGCACTTGAAAAAAAGGTGAAATTCATTGTTTTGGGGTGAAATGTCCTATAGATATCAATTAGGTCTAACTGATCTAATGTATCATTTAAAGTTTGCGTTTCTTTGTTAATTTTCTGTTTAGTTGATCTGTCCATAGGTGTGAGTGGGGTATTAAAGTCTCCCACTATTATTGTGTTATTGTTGATTTCCCCTTTCATACTTGTTATCATTTCTCTTTCATATTGCGGTGCTCCTATATTGGGTGCATATATATTTATAATTGTTATATCTTCTTCTTGGATTGTTCCTTTGATCATTATGTAGTGGCCTTCTTTGTCTCTTTTCACAGCCTTTGTTTTAAAGTCTATTTTATCGGATATGAGTATTGCCACTCCTGCTTTCTTTTGGTCTCTGTTTGCGTGGTATATCTTTTTCCAGCCCTTCACTTTCAGTCTGTATGTGTCCCTTGTTTTGAGGTGGGTCTCTTGTAAGCAGCATATAGAGGGGTCTTGTTTTTGTATCCATTCAGCCAGTCTTTGTCTTTTGGTTGGGGCGTTCAACCCATTTACGTTTAAGGTGATTATTGATAAGTATGATCCCGTTACCATTTACTTTATTGTTTTGGGTTCGGGTTTATACACCCTTTTCATGTTTCCTGTCTAGAGGATATCCTTTAGAATTTGTTGGAGAGCTGGTTTGGTGGTGCTGAATTCTCTCAGCTTTTGCTTGTCTGTAAAGCTTTTGATTTCTCCTTCGTATTTGAATGAGATCCTTGCTGGATACAGTAATCTGGGCTGTAGGTTATTGTCTTTCATCACTTTAAGTATGTCTTGCCATTCCCTCCTGGCCTGAAGAGTTTCTATTGAAAGATCAGCTGTTATCCTTACGGGAATCCCCTTGTGTGTTATTTGTTGTTTTTCCCTTGCTGCTTTTAATATTTGTTCTTTGTGTTTGATCTTTGTTAATTTGATTAATATGTGTCTTGGGGTGTTTCGCCTTGGGTTTGTCCTATTTGGAACTCTCTGTGTTTCTTGGACTTGGGTGATTATTTCCTTCCCCATTTTAGGGAAGTTTTCAACTATTATCTCCTCAAGGATTTTCTCATGATCTTTCTTTCTGTCTTCTTCTGGGACTCCTGTAATTTGAATGTTGGAGCATTTCATATTGTCCTGGAGGTCTCTGAGATTGTCCTCGTTTCTTTTAATTCGTTTTTCTTGTTTCCTCTCTGATTCATTTATTTCTACCATTCTATCTTCTATTTCACTAATCCTATCTTCTGCCTCCGTTATTCTACTATTTGTTGCCTCCAGAGTGTTTCTGATCTCATTTATTGCGTTATTCATTATATTTTGACTCTTTTTTATTTCTTCTAGGTCCTTGTTAAACCTTTCTTGCATCTTCTCAATCCTTGTCTCTAGGCTGTTTATCTGTGTTTCCATTTTGATTTCAAGATTTTGGATCATTTTCACTATCATATTCGGAATTCCTTCTCCGGTAGATTCCCTACTTCTTCCTCTTTTGTTTGGTTGGTGGGCAACTCTCCTGTTCCTTTACCTGCTGAGTATTCCTCTGTCTCTTCATCTTGGTTATATTGCTGCGTTTGGGTGGCCTTTTTATATTCTGGGAATTTGTGGAGTTCTCTTTATTATGGAGCTTCCTCACTTTGGGTGGGGTTCTATCAGTGGCTTGTCAAGGTTTCCTGGTTAGGGAGGCTTGTGTTGGAGTTTTTGATGGGTGGAGCTGGTTTCTTCTCTCTGGAGTGCAGTGGAGTGACCAGTAATGGGTTATGAGACATCAAAAGTTTTGGGATAATTTTGAGCTGCTTGTATATTGAAGCTCAGGGGTGTGTTCCTGTGTTGCTGGAGAATTTGCATGGTATGTCTTGTTTTGGAACTTGTTGGCCCTTGAGTGGAGCTTGGTTTCGGTGTAGGTATGAAGGCATTTGATGAGCTCCTATTGCTTAATGTTCCCTGAATTCAAGAGTTCTCTAATGTTTTCAGGCTTTGGATTTAAGCTTCCTGCTTCTGGTTTTCAGTTTTATTTTTACAGTAGCCTCTAGACTTCTCCATCTATACAGCACCAATGATAAAACATCTAGGTTAAAGATGAAAAGTTTCTCCACATTGAGGGACACTCAGAGAGGTTCACTGAGTTACAAGGAGAAGAGAAGATGGAGGGGGTAGTTAGAGGTAACTAGAATGAGATGCGGTGAGATCAAAAGAGGAGAGAGCAAGCTAGCCAGTAGTCGCTTCCTTATGTGCACTCTATAGTCTGGACCACTCAGAGGTATTTACAGAGTTATACGGGGGAAGAGGAGAGGGAGGAAGTAGACAGAGGTGACCAGGAGGATAAGAGAGAGGAATGAGTAGGAGGAGAGACAAATCCTGCCAGTAACCAGTTCCTTAGGTGTTCTCCACCGTCTGGAACACATAGAGATTCACAGAGTTGGATAGAGAAGAGATGGGGGAGAAAAGAGACAGAGGCCACCTGGTGGAGAAAAAGGAGAGTCCAGAGGGAGGAGAGAGTGGTCAAGCCAGTAATCTCGCTCTCAGGTAAACTTGGGTAGTGAAGTTTGGGTTTTTAAATGTACAAAATTGACAACAAAAACCTAAGAGCAAAAGATTAAAAATCTAGAGTAGAGGTTGGATTTTCAAAGATACAATATTAAAGAAAAGCAGAAGGAAAAAGGAAGAAAGAAAAAAAATTATTAAAAACAAACACACAAACAAAAGAAAAAAAAAAAAAAAACACCCCACAAACCATCCAAAGAGTATATATGGTGTTTGCCTTTAAAAAAAAAAAAAATTAGTAATAATAGGTTATAGAAATAAAAATTAGAGGAGAAATAGAAGACTTAACAATTTAAAAAAAGCTAGAAAAAAAAAGAAAAACAAAAAAGCAAAAAGCAAAAAAAAAAAAAAAGGAATAATTTTTAAAAATATTAAAAATATATCTAGCCCTTCTCTGATGTTATGGGCCGTGTGGGCTCACTTCCCAAGGTGGTTCCCTCTGTTTAACTTCTTCTGTTTGCTGGGTTTTTTAGGCTCACTAGTTCAGTCGCGCTGGTGGGGAGGGGGGATGCTGCAAACAAACAGCACTGTCGTGTGCACACCGCATCTCAGCCCCACTTGACCTGTCCTTTCTCGCGGCGCACAAACCGCTCCGGCTCTACGATGCTCAGCCGGGAAACCATCTGGGGCCGGCCCTAGGCTGTGTGCGCTTTCCCCGGTCCAAGCCGCTCAGGTTCGGCGCTCAGGCAGCCCTCAGAGGCACAGATTCAGCTGGGACTGCGCTTTGTGCCCTTCCCAGGTCCGAGTAGCTCAGGAGTTTGGCGAGCGCGATCGCCGAGGCTTGTCACCTTTTCCGCCGCTGCCGCTCAGCTCTCTGGGTGGACCGCTGGTGCACCCCGTGAGGCAAACTGTGACTGTCCAGCACCCCCAGGGAGTCTTAGCAAAGGAGCCTGATTGCAGTTAGGTAAGTAAAGTCTCTCCGGGTCTGCAATTGCCCCTTTCCAGTCCTTATGGCTCTGGCTGCCTGTCCCCGGCGGGGGATGGTCTGCAGCCGGCTTTTTCCGTTCCGTCCTTTGTTCTGTGCTCGGTCCTGGCGGTGTCTTATGTTTGAGCTTTTCGCGTGGTAGCTATCCCACAGTCTGGTTTGCTAGCCCAAGTTAGATCATTCTGGTTGCGCGTGGGGCGTTCCTGCCCGATTCTTACAAAGCCCTGCAGCCCGCGCCTCCCGCGCGTCCCTGCCCTGCCCCCACTTCCCAATGGCGGATGCAGGCGTCTGTGCTGCTTTTCCGCTGGGGAGTTACTGTTGGGCTTGTAATCTGTTGGTTTTAATTATTTATCTATTTTTCGTTCCTGTTATGTTGCCCTCTGTGTTTCCAAGGCTCGCCACAGACTCGGCAGGGAGAGTGTTTCCTGGTGTTTGGAAACCTCTCTTCTTAAAATTCCCTTCCTGGGACGGGCTTCCCTTCCCGGGACGGAGCTCCCTCCCCACCTCCTTTGTCTCCTTTTTCGTCTTTTATATTTTTCCCTACCTGTTTTTGAAGACAATGGTCTGCTTTTCTGGTTGCCTGATGTCCTCTGCCAGCCTACAGAAGTTGTTTTGTGGAGTTTGCTCGGCGTTGAAATGTTCTTTTGAGGAATTTGTAAGGGAGAAAGTGATCTTCCCGTCCTATTCCTCCGCCATCTTTCCCTCCCCCCATAAGATTTCAATTCTCAAAATAGAGAAGTTATACAAAAACACTTCACTAAATTTTGATCAAAATTTATGCCTTTTATTTGAAGTTTATTATAGAAACATAACATCTTTATTTTATTAATATTATTATTATTACAGAAACACCTGGTTTCCCAGGTGGCCCTGAAGGAGGAATCTGAGTTCTTGTTTATGAAGCTGAAGAATGAACCTCATGAAACACACAGATACTCACAGTAGGAAGTGAATAGGATTTATTTTAGAGAAAAGAAAAATACAAAGCTCTCAGCATAGACACTGAGAGGGGGGAAAGTGTTCCCCAAAAAGGTGGGACCTACAGCAGTTTGGGAGAATCCTTATGGATGGAGGAGACAGGTGAGCTACAGTCCATGGGGTAACAAAGAGTCAGACATGACTAAGCAACTAAGCATGGCACAGCACATTTCCTTACTAGTATTGATCTGTACATTTTTGGTTGGCTCCTGTCCTTAAAATATGTTATTTCTAACCAATCAGTTTAAAGATCACAGTGTTTAACATCTTTATGGCTTCTCTTGATCCTTGGATTAAGTTGCTACCCTTTTTCATACCCCTTGGCCATTTTACAATGGATCAGACTAAAGATTAACAGTCACCAGTTGTTTTTCCATCAGGCATATGGAACGGAAGTTAATTATTGCCTTTTCTGGGATCTGAGTGCTAATAATTTATCAGACCAAGGACACATTCCAGGAATTTGGGACAAAAGATATGGTTTTAGGTTAATGGAGCAAAATGTTTATTGAAAACAAGATAGAAGTCTCAGAGTCCCACACTGACTGCCTACCAATTTCTACCTCAGCACTTGTGGTAAAGAACCCACCTGCCAATGCAGGAGGCATAAGACATGGGTTGGAAGATACCCTGCAAGAGGGCATGGCAACCAACTCCGGTATTCTTGCCTGGAAAATCTCATGGACAGAGGAGCCTGGTGGGCTACAGTCCCTGGGGTCACAAAGAGTTGAACACTACTGAAGTGACAGCACACACACACACACACACACACACACACACACACTCACAGAAACATATATGCAAAGAAGTAAGCAGAAATTATTTTTAGTATGTGACACTTGGAATCATGCCTGTTTGCCAGAGTGGAAACCAATTTTGACTCCATGTTGGAAACAGTTTTATTGACTTGCTTTTCATTGCTTTTATTATTATAATCATACTTAATAGATTGCCTCTTCCCTCTGTCTGACTGTAAACTAAAGTGCCTTTTTCAGCTCATAGGGAGATAATCTGATCCGGCCTACCTGTGAATAGAAGAGCTTAGCACGCCCCTTCCAAAGGCTAGCCATTCTCTTGAAGATATTTTGTAAGACTGAAGACTCTTTCCACTTTACTTCCCCACTGTCTCCCTCTCTATATATTCTGCCTTTTGATTTTAGTTCCTCATTGCTTTTCTCTCTCTAACTCTACAAAAGAACCTGGCATCCAGACCCTGACAAGATGGTTATTTTGAGGTGCCAACCTGCCATCTTCTCAGTCAGCTAGCTCCCCAAATAAAGTCCCTTCCTTGTCTTAAACCCTCATCTCTCAGATTTATTTACCTATTGTGTGATGAGCAGAGTGAGTTTGGGCTTGGTAACATACAGACCTGGGACAAATCCCAGCTGTGTGATTAGTGGAAACACTAAGAAAACATTCCTATTCAGTTTGACAATTTTGCTTCTCTCAGCCTAGATTTCCACTGAAGGAACGAAAACTTTTTTTCCCATCCTTCTTGCTAAATCCCAACATGAGAAGAACAGTATGTCTCTTGGTTATGACAAGACAAATCTCTTTTAGAAGTTATAAATTTCCTTATCTTAGCATGTAATTTATCTGATGTTTTCACCTTAAAGGAGGTAATTGCTTACATTTCAAATGATCTTTTGAAATGGGAATCTGGCTTCTTGTTCATGGAGCTGAAGAATGAACTTCATGAACACACAAACACAGTAGCAAGCAAATAAGATTTATAAAGAAAAGTACAAAGCTCTCAGCACAGACACTGAGAAGGGGTAAAGTGCCCCCAAAAGGCAGAACTTACAGCAGTTTACATCCTTACTAGTATTGACCTGTACATTTTTGTTTGGTTCCTGTCCTTAACATACGTCATTTCTAACCAATCAGTTTAAAATGCTTAACTTGCCATTTTTATAGATTCTGTTGATCCCCAGTTTCTAAGTCTTCTCAGGCATTGAATCACCATACCATGACCCTATCTTATTTAGATAGAAAATCATTAGTAGGAGTTAAGGCCTGGGTTTCTCTCTCCTAAAAATTCAATTCCAATATCCACCTATTTTTTCAAACAAGTGTCTCACTCCAGTGTTCCAGCAAACTACAGTGGTACTTACTGTCCTGTTCCTTGACATTCAGAGGGATGCCTTCCTGGCCCAGAGGCCATAAAACACTCAACCCATGATAGGACAATCAGTAACTGGTATCCAGCTCATCAAGGGGAAAAACACCAGGTGGGCCATTAACTTAAAAATATATATATACATCTGGTTCTTGAACAAAGGCCTGAGGTCATGAGAAAAGGTCAGGTCCTGAGACTCAAAGTCTTAGGGAAATCAAGGACTGGAAAATCAAGAAAGCCACAAAATTTAAAAGATGGACATGCTGATTTTTAAGCTCATTGGTCAGGGACCCCTGAGCCAACCCACAATGATCAGGTCAATATTGGTAAAGATATAAACTGTTGTGATTCCTATGGTTTCAGGACACTTTTCCTCCCTCTCAGTGTCTATGCTGGGAGCACTGTACTTCCATTCTCTGAAGTCAAACTCTGCCTGTGTGAGTGTCTCCATGTTTGTGGAGTTCATTCTTCAGCCTCGTGGGTGGAACTCAGAATACCATTTCATTATGACCCCTTTCACAAATGACCAGATATGGACCAAAGTTGATGGTTTGCCTGTTGTTTTTCTTATAGATAAGAGGGCAAGAGTTAATGGTTGTCCAGTCCTGAATCTGGGCATTTTGTGATCTACCAGACCAGGGATACATTCCTCTGAAAGTCAGGAAACTGCAACAAAGGGTATAGCTTTAGGTTAATGGAGTGAATGTTTATTGAGATAAAGATTGAGGCCTCAGAGTCCTACACTCACTGCCTAGCAATTTCTACCTCACTCTGATGATATGTTGATGATTAATAAGCCTTGAGTCTCAAAGTAGCATTCTTGAGGGGCAATTTAAAATCACATGTTAGGTTTTTAAGTTACAAATGAATGTGAAGGAATCTGATGATTTTAAGTGAATTATGTGCAAATATATTTTGATAACATTAGAAATTCAGGTGATCATTATCTCAGGATTCCTCATTAAATTTATTATAGTTGATGTGAAAAGAGTGAACTATGCAGGACAAGACCAATTACATCTCCTTTCAAAGGCTTAGTTTACAATACTGGCTGTCTATAAATTATAATCTCTAAAATTTATTTATATGATATACAACTAAATAAGTGCTGATTAGTAGTAAATAACCAGCAGTATATTCATCAGAATATAAGTGCTTCCCAGTCATCATCTCACTATAGTCTTGGTTCTAATATATTAATGCATTTCTGCCGGATAAATGCCAAATAGGCCAGAGACTATTCCATATAAACTTAAGAAGTCATTGTATAAATGAACCTATATATTTTCAAGAGTTGATTTATATAAACAAATTTATATACTAAAGGTGGTAAAGATATACTACATATGCTAAAGACACACTGTACATGGGTTCTGGCAACTAAAAAAACATATACACTACCTGAGAGTAGAGTTATTTTATTTGGTGGGAATGTTTAGGACTCTGAGCCCATGAGACAGCATCCCAGTAGCTCTGAGAAAACTGCTCCAATGAGTCCAGAGGGAAGTCAGGCCACATACAGATGTGCAACAAAGGGAACAGACAATCTGAATATCAAAGGTCAGGTATCATATTAAGAAATTAACATTCTGTGTATAGAAAGATGCAAGCCTCTGGTCTCACTGAATGCATTCCTTTCATAAGGACCTCAGCTATCTGGGGCCAATCCTGTTTCTTTATACACCTTAAAGAGTGGCAGATGGCTGCTTCTAGATTCCCCAGCTTGTCATCACTCACCGTGGAGGGCAGTAGTACCTACTGGATCAGTTTTGGGGACCCTCATTCAGATTTGGAGAAATCACTGATGGCTGTTACATTTTTTGTTTATTGACATGGCAAGAGATACTTTCACAGTTGCAGAGAAAAGACTGATGAAAATTAGAAACTGAGAAAACAATATGGCTTGTACCCCCCAATCTGGCTCCAGAGCATAAATATGAGCTCTTATAGGAAGAAATGCAAAAAGCAAAGCTGAAAGAGCTGTTCTACTAAAGACCCATGTGATAGCTGGTCCCCCAAATCTTAGTTGATGAATTTTACACCCATTTGCAGCGAAGGGATGCCCTCCTCCATTTTAGCTATAAAAACTCTGTTAAAACTCTAGAAAGAGGACTTGAATTTTTTAATGTTGCTCAGTTAATAGAGATGAGGTCACATAAGATAAAATCAGTGAAATAAATCAATATAACATATAACATATGTTTGCTACTACCAAATCCTAAAGTAACTGGTTTAGATATTTCTCCAACCTCACCAAAAGCATCTTAGTTCTTGCCTTATTGATATTGCCCATGTAATTATCTCTTACATAGACAAATGCTTCATAAGCACTGGTCTGGTACAACTCTTGTCTGTAAAACTTTATTCATAAAACATTTTAGAAAAGGAAAATTTTTTCATGTATCGAAGTCAAGTGTTTGAAAAACTTTTTAATTTGGAGATTAACAGATAATTTAGTTTAGCTATATTGAGAGGTAATGTTGGCAGAGTTTTTTTCCTTTTTATATATTTTATTGTGAGAAATATTTTTTAAATTTATTTTAAGGAAGATAATTAATTTACAATATTGTAATGCTTTTTGCCATACATCAGCATGAGTCAACTATAGGTATACATGTGTCTCCCTCATCCTGAAGCCCTCTCCCACCTCCCTCCCACCCTATCCTTTTGGGTTGTCCCAGAGAACAGGTTTGGGTGCCCTGCTTCATGCATTAAACTTGCACTGGTTATCTATTGTGCATATGTTAATGTATATGTTTAATGCTATTCTGTCAATCATCCCATCTTTTCTTCTCCCACTGAGTCCAAAAGTCTGTTCTTTATGTCTATGTCTTCTTTGTTACCTACATGTAGAATCATTGGTACCATGAAGGATAGCTGTCCCTTGCCCAAGGACATTGTTCATTCCTTAGAGTGACCTCTTGAATTGGTTCCTTTAAGAAAATTTCCCTATCTATTCCCAGCACCCTTTTCTGCCACTGTGGAGTATGATTGAAATAACAGTAATAACAGAGCAGAGCCACCATTCATAGATAACCAATAATTAAAACCAAGCCCTGTCTCTTTAAATGGGCATACTGGCAAATATAAAATTCAACTTCAGTGGGCTTTAAAGGTAAAGAAACCAGACTTCCCTGGTGGTCCAGTGGTTAAGAATATATCAGCCAATGCAGAGGACATGGGTTTGATCCTTGTCTGGGAAGATTCCACATGCTACAAGGCAACTAAACCCATGAACCACAACTACTGAAACCTGTATCTCTAGAGCTGTGCTCTGCAACAAGAGAAAGCCTACACACCACAGCCAGATAGTAGCTCCATCTGCCACAACTAGAGAAAGCATGTGTGTAGCAATAAAGACCCACTACAACCAAAATAAAATTTATTAATTAATATTAAAAATGGTAAAGAAAACCTATTGATTCATAAAATTAAAAATTCAGGTATCAGGTGTGGTAAACACAGACTGTATTTATCCGTGACTTTACCCTTCTTTGTGCATTGACTTGTTCCTTAGACTGGCTTCCCTCGTGGAAACAAAATGGCTTTGGTAGTACTTTTGTTCAGTCATTGAAGTTAAAGAAGACTGTCTTCTAGATCATTTTCCATGTAGATGTATTGACTGAAAGGAAAAAATGCACAGCATAAAAGTTGTAAATTGAGTCTTATTCAGGGACTGTACTAAGGAAGGCTAGGAAACACACTCTCAGATAGCTCTTAAGTACCGTACCAAAGAGGTAAAGGAGAAGCCAGGAATATATAATGTTTTTGCTGGAAAAAACATTTAAAACATAAAAAGACTACTGCTAATCAGAAAATCAAGTTAATGATTTTAAGGCTTTTCTATGTTTGGGAAGATGCAAGAATCTGGGGTTATTGACATTTTTCCTTAGATTTGCATTTTAACTATCAAGGGACCAATATACCCAAAGTAGAGAATGCATCTTGTTTTTTTACATACTGAATTCCTTTCAGGCCATACTGTCAGTGGGTTGCGGGGGACTGCCCGTGAAGGGTTAAGTCTTGGGAGCTGCTCGGCAGGTTATGCAGAGCCTTAGGCATATTCCTAAGCTCCCTGTCCCGCCCCCCTGAAGAATTTTTATAGCCCTTAAGGCTCTGGGATGTCTAGTTCCTGCAACACTTCATAGAAGATAGATTTCTTATTATGTTCTGTACACAATGGTAAGGGTCTGGTGATTGTATCCTGAGATTAAAAACAATCTTGTAAATGTCATAAGTCACGTACATTATCCTATATATACTGTAGCATAATAAAGAAAGGCATCAGCCATTTTGGTCTGATCCTCTCAACCCCATCTTTTTTGTCTCTCTCTTATTTTTCTTAGCGGGGACGCTCTGTTCTCTCCCTGTGCAGGTGCAACTCTTGCTTGTGCTGGCCGCGGCAGGTGGCGCCCAACTTGGGGCTGTTCGACAGTTTTCCTCGCCACTACTCTTATTAGCTGAAAAGAGTGAGTATATAAGTATACAAGTGATTTAAATTAAGGAGGAGTAGTAAGGTATATAGTTGAGAGTATAAATATGGGACAGACGCATAGTCGTCAATTGTTTGTACATATGTTATCTGTAATGTTAAAACATCGGGGAATTACTGTTTCCAAACCTAAATTAATCAATTTTCTTTCATTTATTGAGGAAGTTTGCCCTTGGTTCCCCAGAGAAGGCACAGTAAATTTAGAGACATGGAAGAAGGTAGGGGAACAAATTCGGACTCATTATACTCTACATGGCCCTGAAAAAGTCCCTGTTGAAACTTTATCCTTTTGGACACTAATTCGTGATTGCCTGGACTTTGATAATGATGAATTAAAACGTTTAGGAAATTTATTGAAACAGGAAGAAAATCCTCTCCATGTTCCTGATTCGGAACCCAGGTATGCTGTTCCCGAGGGAGTTGAAGGCGACCCTCCGTTTTCTAAATTATCGCGTCCTTCGGATAATGATGATTCACTTTCATCCACAGATGAGGCGGAATTAGACGAAGAAGCTGCTAAATACCATCAAGAAGATTGGGGTTTTTGGCACAAGAAAAGGGGGCGTCAACATCTAAAGATGATTTGGTTGAATGTTTAAAAAACCTCATTGCTTTACAAAACTCAGGAATTAAGCTTCCTAGTAACAATCTCCTTCTGCTCCGCCTCTTCCCCCTGCCTATGCTCCTTCCGTTGTAGTCTCGATCCCCCTTCGGGGCCTCCTCCTCCATCTGAGATTGTGTCTCCCCTGCAGAAGGCATTGAGACAAGCACAACGACTTGGTGAGGTTGTCTCCGATTTTTCTCTTGCTTTTCCTGTCTTTGAAAATAACAACCAGCGTTTTTATGAAGCGCTGCCTTTCAAACAATTAAAAGAGTTAAAGATTGCTTGCTCACAATACGGTCCTACCGCTCCATTCACTATTGCTATGATAGAAAATTTGGGTACTCAAAATCTACCCCCAAATGATTGGAAACAAATAGCTAGGGCCTGTCTTTCGGGGGGAGATTATTTACTATGGAAATCTGAATATGTTGAACAGTGTGCTCGTATAGCCGATGTTAATTGGCAGCAAGGTATACAGACCTCCTATGAAATGTTGACTGGTGAAGGCGCTTTCCAGGCTACTAATACTCAACTTAACTTCTTACCTGGTGCATATGCACAAATATCAAATGCGGCTCGGCAGGCATGGAAAAAACTTCCTAGCTCCAGTACTAAGACAAAAGATCTTTCAAAAGTCCGACAGGGACCTGATGAGCCTTATCAGGACTTCGTGGCATGGCTCTTAGATACTATAGGTAAGATAATGTCAGATGAAAAGGCTGGATGGTATTAGCAAAACAATTGGCTTTTGAAAACGCTAACTCTGCCTGTCAAGCTGCTTTACGACCTTATCGAAAAAAGGGAGACCTGTCTGATTTTATTCGCATTTGTGCTGACATTGGACCCTCCTACATGCAAAGCATTGCTATGGCAGCGGCATTACAAGGAAAAAGCATTAAAGAGGTACTTTTTCAGCAACAGGCCAAGAACAAGAAAGGATATCAAAAGTCAGGTAATTTGGGTTGCTTTGGTGGTCAACCTGGCCATCGGGCTGCAGTGTGCCCCCAAAACAACAAATCCCTGTTAACACTCCTAATTTATGCCCACGATGTAAAAAGGGAAAGCATTGGGCCCGGGATTGTCGTTCTAAAACTGATGTTCAAGGTAATCCTTTACCCCCGGTTTCGGGAAACTGAGTGAGGGGCCAGCCCCTGGCCCCGAAACAATGTTATGGGGCAACACTGCAGGTTCCCAAAGAACCATTGCAGACCTCTATCGAGCCACAAGAGGCAGCGCGGGATTGGACCTCTGTGCCACCTCCTACACAGTATTAACCCCCAAGATGGGGTTCAAACCCTTGCCACAGGAGTGTTTGGGCCTTTACCTCCAGGAACTGCTGGACTGCTTTTGGGGGCGCAGCAGTGCGTCTTTTAAAGGAATACTTATTCATCCTGGTGTGATTGACTCTGATTATACAGGAGAGATAAAAATATTAGCCTCCGCTCCTAACAAAATTATTGTAATCAATGCAGGACAACGTATAGCTCAACTCCTTTTAGTTCCATTAGTTATACAAGGAAGAACAATTAACCGAGACCGTCAAGAAAAAGGTTTCGGGTCCTCTGACGCCTATTGGGTGCAAAATGTTACCGAGGCACGACCAGAACTTGAGCTACGCATTAATGGTAAGCTTTTCCGCGGAGTGCTTGATACAGGGGCCGATATTAGCGTTATTTCTGAAAAATACTGGCCTACTACATGGCCTAAACAAATAGCTATTTCCACTCTTCAAGGTATTGGCCAAACTACCAATCCAGAACAAAGTTCGTCCCTTCTTACTTCGAGGGATAAAGATGGCCATACAGGCCAATTTAAACCTTATATTCTGCCCCATCTTCCAGTTAATCTATGGGGCGTGATATATTAAGCAAAATGGGTGTTTATTTATATAGTCCTTCACCCACCGTAACAGATTTGATGTTAGATCAGGGCTTACTCCAAACAAGGTTTAGGTAAACAACATCAAGGCATCATTTTACCCCTTGATTTAAAATCTAATCAAAGTCGAAAGGGCTTGGGTGTTTTTCCCTAGGGACTTCTGATTCTCCTGTGACACATGCCGATCCTATTGATTGGAAATCTGAGGAACCGGTATGGGTCGATCAGTGGCCCCTAACACAAGAGAAACTTTCTGCCTCACAACAGCTGGTGCAAGAACAGCTGAGACTTGGGCATATTGAACCCTCTACCTCTGCGTGGAATTCCCCAATTTTTGTTATTAAAAAGAAGTCTGGAAAATGGAGATTGCTACAAGACCTTCGTAAGGTAAACGAAACGATGATGCATATGGGAGCCCTACAACCTGGGTTGCCCACTCCTTCCGCTATACCTGACAAATCCTATATCATTATTATAGATTTAAAAGATTGTTTTTACACTATTCCTCTTGCACCCCAAAGATTGTAAAAGATTTGCCTTTAGTTTGCCCTCTGTTAATTTTAAAGAGCCTATGCAACGCTATCAATGGAGAGTCCTCCCACAAGGAATGACTAATAGCCCTACGTTGTGTCAAAAATTTGTTGCCACAGCATTAGCTCCCGTTCGTCAACTTTTTCCTCAGTTATATTTAGTTCGTTATATGGATGATATATTACTAGCTCATGCTGACGAACATCTATTGTATCAAGCTTTTTCTATTCTAAAAAAACACTTGAGTCTTAATGGTCTTGTCATTGCTGATGAAAAAATTCAAACTCACTTTCCCTATAATTATTTGGGTTTCTCCTTATATCCTCGCGTTTATAATACCCAATTAGTAAAATTACAGACTGATCATTTAAAAACTCTAAATGACTTTCAAAAACTTCTAGGAGACATCAATTGGATACGCCCTTATTTAACATTACCCACTTACACCTTGCAACCATTATTTGACATCCTTAAAGGTGACTCTGACCCTGCGTCACCCCGAACACTTTCTTTAGAAGGACGATCAGCCTTACATTCAATAGAAGAAGCCATTAGACAACAACAGAATTACTTATTGTGATTACCAACGATCATGGGGTCTGTATATACTTCCTACCCCTCAAGTACCCACAGGGGTTCTTTATCAAGATAAACCTTTGCGATGGATATATCTTTCTGCTACTCCAAATAAACATCTGCTCCCTTACTATGAGCTTGTTGCAAAAACTGTAGCAAAAGGACGTCATGAGGCCATCCAATATTTTGGTATGGAACCCCCTTTCATTTGTATT
>NW_017213176.1:0-15858 GCF_001704415.2 Capra hircus | reverse complement strand
TCCGACATTTCAAAGCGAGGATCCCTCACCCAAAAGGAGGCACGTGGGACAGCCCTGTGGGAAAGCTCGTTGGCGAAAGTCCTCGTGGGAGAAGCCTCCAAGGTAAAGCCACAGATTCCTGGATCCACGCGAAGGAAGAGTGACACTGCTGTGCTACAGCTCGGGACGAAAATTGCACATGCATTGCCCCAAAGATATGCAGACTGACTCACCTCGCGGAGACTCCAGACAGTACCCCAAGATCCATGTTAAGCACTGTAGAGGTATTCTCACCGGTTCCGGCACCGGACTCCACACAGGTCTTAAGCGCCTGGCCAATCGACGCGGCAGAGCGAATCCCGGCGAGAGCCCCCGCAGCAAGCTCGCATGGAGCTCTGACCTTTCCTGAGGCACCAGACCGGCGTCCCATGAGGTCCCCATCTTAAAGTAACCACACACCTTCCGCAACTCGCAGAAAATCAAGGATGGTTCCTCCCCCTCCAGGCCCGAGATTTGCAGGCCCATGTATCGCTGAGCCGTTTTTGGAAGGCTTAATCACATACTTAACATCCTTTGGAACTTCCCAAAGGGTCCTTCACACCCTTGCCCCTGCAACTTCAAAGAAAGATTCCCCGAACATACCCGGCTCCACTCGAGAGCGAAGCACGAGAGTCAGGCCCACATCCAAGGAAGAGCCCCATTTCCGCCTCCTATCCCGAGAGGAGGCGAACCTTCCGCTGCGGTCGGAAAACAATTCCCCGGTTTCCTACGCCATTCCTCAAGAGGAGGCACTCTCCACGGGAAAGGCCGGCAGAGGAAATCCAGGAGCCGCCTGCCACCATTTACAGAGTTCCTCAGATGTTCTAAGTCCAATTCAAGGGAAATCTGTTTTCCCATGCACTGTTTCGACTTTTCAAAGCCGATGATCGACTCACCACCACGTAGCACGTGGGATGGCCCTGTGGGAAAGCACGCGTCGCGTAAAGCCTCGTGGGAAATCCTCCTAGGAAAGCCTTGGAGGGAAAGACTAGAATCCTGATCCACGCGAAGGGCTAGCGTGACACTACTGCTACAGCTCGGAGTGAAAGACCACGTGCTTGCCCCATCGGAGACGAGGACTGACTCCCCTGGCTGAGACTCCAGAAGTACCAGCATCCATGTCAGCACTGGCATCGAGGAATGCCTACAGGTTCGCGACACGAACTCCACACAACTGTCTTAGCCCAGCATCGATGGCACGAGGAATCCGGAGAGCCCCGCAGCAATCTACGCCATGGGACTGGCCTTTCTAGGCCACCAGATGTAAGCTCCTGAGGACCCCGTCGAAGTCGATGAGCACCTTGCCACCGCAACTCCCGCAGAAATATCAGGAGTTCTCCCCTTCCAGGCGAGATGAGGCCCATCCGCTGAGCGCGTCTCCGATGCTTAAATCACACCCTAACCGTCGGCTGGAACTTCCAAGAGGATCCTCTCCACACCCTTGCTGGCCAACTCAAGAAGTTCCCGGAATCAACCGTCTCCACTCGAGAGAAGACGACCGGAGTCCGCCCGACATCAGAGGAGCCCCCAGTTTCCCCGTCCTCGTTATATCGAGGAGGGATCCTTTCCTGCGTGGTCGGGATAATGATTCCCCGCGCTTCCCAGTCGGCCATTGCCAAGAGGAGCAGCGCTCTCCCACAGGACGGTCAAAGGCAGAGGGACACTCCAGTTCTTGCCACCGATTCCCACGAGTCCCCCAAGTGTCTTCGGTCCGATTCCAGGAGGAAACCTGTTTTCCATGCACCTGCGCCTTGACGTTTCAAGCCGAGGAATCGACTCACACCAGGTGCACGTGGAGAGCCTACTGTGGAAGCCTCTGTGCTGGAAAGCCCGTGGGAGAACTCGAGGGAAAAGCCACAGAACCCATGACCATACGCGAGGCAAGCGTGACACTAGCTGCCTACGCTCGGACGGAAGAAGCGCCGGCCATCCCCCGACTCGAGAGGAGGACTGACTCTATGTGCGGAGGACTCCAGCAAGTCCTCCCCAGATCCACGTCTAGCACTGCTAGAGGAATACTCAGCGTTCTCGGCACGGCTCCACACAACGATCTTAGGCCCCGGCATCGACGGAGAGGAATCCTGAGAAGGCCCCCGGAACAACTCGCATGGGGAACTGGCCTCTCCAGCAGCCACCAGACGTGGGCTCCCTGAGGTCCCCGATCGTAAGTCGAGAGCACCTGCCGCAACTCGATGAACATCAGGAGGTTCTCCCCTCCAGGCGAGACTGCAGTGCCATTTCCACTGAGCATCTCGAGGCTAAGCTCACACCTAACCTCTCAGAAGCTCCCAAAGCGAACTTCACCACCCCTTGCTGCAACTTCAAGCCAAGACCCCGAGCATACCCGTCTACACTCGAGAGGAAGCACGAGAGGTCCCGTCCCACATCCAGAGGAGCGCCCCGTTTCCGCCTCCTAGCTCGAGAGGAGGGATCCTCTTCCCTGCGTTGGTCTGCGCAAAGAATTCCAGCGTGTTTTCCCCGGGAATCGGCTTCTCAAGAGGAGGCCGCTGCTCCCACAGAGAAGTCGGAAGAGGCAACCTCCAGGGTGCTCGTGCCCCATCTCCCAGAGTGCCCCAGATGTCTTCACAGTCCATTCCGCGGAAAACTGTTTTACCTCCCTCACTGCCCTTCTACTTTCAAGCCGAGGATCGACTCACACCACCGGTGGCACGTGGGACAGCCCTTGGGGTGGGAAAGCTCGGGGAAAGCCTCGGGGAAAGCCACAGATCCCTTGATCCACGCGAAGGGAAGCGTGACACTGCTGCTTACAGCTCGGGAGGAAAGCGCACGTGCATGCCCCCACTCGAGACGAGGACTGACTCCCCTGGGGAGACTCAGAAGTACCCAAGATCCATGTCAGCACTTGGAGAGGAATCCTCAGGTTCCGCACCGACTCTACACAAGGTCTTAGGCCCGGCATCGACGGGAGAGGAATCCCGAGAGGCCCCGAGCAACTCGCATGGGGACTGGCCTTTCCTGAGGCCACCAGAGCGGGTCCCTGAGGTCTCCCGTCGTAAGTCGAGAGCACCTGCCGCAACTCGAGAAAATCCAGGAGGTTCTCCCCTCCAGGCGAGATGAGGCCATTTCCGCTGAGGCGTTCTCGAGGCTAATCACACCTAACCTCTGGAACTTCCAAAGGGTCCTTCACACCCTTGCTGCAACTCAAGAAGTTCCCCGACATACCCGGTCTCCACTCGAAAGGAAGCACGAGAGTCCCGCCCCACATCCAGAGGAGCCCCGTTTCCGCCTCCTAGCTCGAGAGGAGGGATCCTTTCCCTGCGTGGTCGGGAAAGAATTCCCGGCGTTTCCGTCGCATCTCAAGAGGAGGCGCTCTCCACAGGAAAGGCGAGAGGAACTCCAGGGTCGTGCCACCATTCCCAGCAGTCCCCCAGATGTCTCAGTCCATATACAGTGGAAACCATGTTTCCCATGCACTGCCTCGACTTTCAAAGCCGAGGGATCGACTCACAACACCGGTGGCACGTGGGACAGCCAGTGGGTAACGTGTGGGAAAGCCTCCGTGGCAAAGCCTCGTGGGAAAGCCTCCGACGGAAAGCCACAGATCCTTGATCCACGCGAAGCGAAAGCGTGACTACTGCTGCTACAGCTCGGGGAGGAAATGCGCACGTGCATGCCACCCACTCAGGAGACGAGGACTGACTCCCGGGGAGACTCCAGAAGTACCCCAAGGATCCATGTACAGCACTGGAGAGGAATCCTCAGGTTTCGAGCACCGACTCCACACAAGGTATTAAGGCGCCGGCATCGACGGGAGAGGAATCCCGAGAGGCCCCCGAGCAACTCGCATGGTGACTGGCCTTTCCTGAGGCCACCAGAGCGGGTCCCTGAGGACCCCGTCTTAAGTCCACAGCACCTGCCGCAACTCGAGAAAATCCAGGAGGTTCTTCCCCTTCCAGGCGACATGAGGCCCATTTGTGCTGAGGCGTCTCGAGAGCTAATCACACCTAACCTCTGGAACTTCCAATAGGGTCTTTCACACCCTTGCTGCAACTCAAGAAGTTCCTCCGACATACCCGTTTCCACTCGAGAGGAAGCACGAGAGTCCCGCCCACATCCAGAGGAGCCCCCGTTTCCGCCTCATAGTCTCCAGAGGAGGGATCCTTTCCCTAGGTGGTCGGGTAAAGTATTCCTGGCGTTCCCGTCGCATCTCAAGAGGAGGCGCTCTCCACAGGAAAGGCGAGAGGAACTCCAGGGTCGTGCCACCATTCCCAGAGTCCCC
The DNA here is from genome assembly GCF_001704415.2 of Capra hircus. Lineage (NCBI taxonomy): Eukaryota > Metazoa > Chordata > Mammalia > Artiodactyla > Bovidae > Capra > Capra hircus. The sequence goes on along the minus strand of NW_017213176.1, from coordinate 11,600 downwards.
AGAATGCCTCAGTCCATATCCAGGGAAACCAGTTTTCCCATGCACTGCCTCGACTTTCAAGCCGAAGGATCGACTCACACCACGGTGGCACGTGGGACAGCCCAGTGGAAACTCGTGGGAAAGCCTCGTGGGAAAGCCTCGTGGGGAAAAGCCTCCGAGGAAAGCCACAGATTCCTGGATCCACGCGGAAGGGAAGCGTGACACTGCTGCTACAGCTCGGGAGGAAATTGCACTGTCATGCCTCCACTACGAGACGAGGACTGACTAACCTGGGGAGGACTCCAGAAGTACCCCAAGATCCATGTCAAGCACTGGAGAGGTAATTCTCAGGTTTCCGGCACCGACTCCACACAAGGTCTTAAGGCCCCGGCATCGACGGGAGAGGGAATCCCGAGAGGCCCCCGAGCAACTCGCCATGGGTGACTGGCCTTTCCTGAGGCCACCAGAGCGGGTCCCTGAGGACCCCGTCTTAAGTCCGAGCAGCACCTGCCGCAACTCGAGAAAAATCCAGGAGGTTCTTCCCTTCCAGGCGAGATGAGGCCCATTTCGCTGAGGCGTCTCGAGGACTAATCACACCTAACCTCTGGAACTTCCAATAGGGTCCTTCACACCCTTGCTGCAACTCAAGAAGTTCCTCGACATAACCCGTCTCCCACTCGAGAGGAAGCACGAGAGTCCCGACCACATCCAGAGGAGCCCCGTTTCCGCCTCCATAGTTCCAGAGGAGGGATCCTTTCCCTGCTGTGGTCGGGTAAGATATTCCTGGCGTTCCCGTCGCATCTCAAGAGGAGGCGCTCTCCACAGGAAAGGCGAGAGGAACTCCAGGGTCGTGCCACCATTCCCAGAGTCCCCCAGATGTCTCAGTCCATTCCAGGGAAACCTGTTTTCCCTGCACTGCCTCGACTTTCAAGCCGAGGATCGACTCACACCACGGTGGCACGTGGGACAGCCCTGTGGGAAAGCCTCGTGGGAAAGCCTCATGGGAAAAGCCTCGAGGTAAAGCCACTAGATCCCTTGATCCACAAGCAAGGGAAGCGTGACACTGCCTGCTACAGCTCGGAGGAAGCGCACGTGCATGCCCCCACTCGAGACGAGGACTGACTCCCCTGGGAGACTCCAGAAGTACCCCAAGATCCATTTCAGCACTGGAGAGGAATCCTCAGGTTCCGGCACCGACTTCCACACAAGATCTTAGGCCCCGGCATCGACGGGGAGAGGAATCCCGAGAGGCCCCGAGCAACTCCGCATGGGGACTGGCCTTTCCATGAGGCCACCAGCAGCGGGTCCCTGCAGGTCCCCTTCGTAAGTCGAGAGCACCTGCCGCAACTCGAGAAAATCCAGGAGGTTCTCGCCCTCCAGGCGAGATGAGGCCCCATTTCCGCATGAGGCGTCTCGAGGCTAATCACACCTAAGCTCTGGAACTTCCAAAGGGTCCTTCACACCCTTGCTGCAACTCAAGAAGTTCCCCGACATACCCGTCTCCACTCGAGAGGAAGCACGAGAGTCCCGCCCACATACCAGAGGTGCCCGGTTTCTGCCTCCTAGCTCGAGAGGATGGGATCCTTTCGCTGCGTGGTCGGGAAAGAATTCCCGGCGTTCCCGTCGCATTTCAAGAGGAGGCGCTCTCCACAGGAAAGGCGAGAGTAACTCCAGGGTCATGCCACCATTCCCAGAGTCCCCCAGATGTCTCAGTCCATTCCAGGGAAACCTGTTTTCCCTGTCACTGCCTCGACTTTCAAGCCGAGGATCGACTCACACCACGGTGGCACGTGGGACAGCCCTGTGGGAAAGCCTCGTGGGAAAGCCTCGTGGGAAAGCCTCCAGGAAAGCCACAGATTCCTGGATCCACGCGAAGGGAAGAGTGACACTGCTGCTACAGCTCTGGGAGGAAATTGCACGATGCATGCCCCCAATCAGATATGAGGACTGACTCACCCTGGGAGACTCCAGAAGTACCCCAAGATCCATGTCAGCACTGGAGAGGAATCCTCAGGTTCCGGCACCGACTCCACACAAGGTCTTAGGCGACCTGGCATCGTACGGGAGAGGAATCCCGAGAGGCCCCCGAGCAACTCGCATGGGGATCTGGCCTTTCCTGAGGCCACCAGAGCAGGGTCCCTGATGGTCCCCGTCGTAAGCTCGAGAGCACCTGCCACAACTCGAGAAAATCCAGGAGGTTCTCCCCTCCAGGCGAGATGAGGCCCATTTCCGCTGAGGGCGTCTCGAGGCTAATCACACCTAACCTCTGGAACTTCCAAAGGGTCCTTCACACCCTTGCTACAACTCAAGAAGTTCCCCGGCATACCCGACTCCACTCAGGATGAAGAACGAGAGTCCCGCCCACATCCAGAGGAGACCCGTTTCGGCCTCCTTGCTCGAGAGACGGGTTCCTTTCCCTGCGTGGTCGGGAAAGAATTCTCCGGCGTTCCTGTCGCATCTCAAGAGGAGGCACTCTCCACAGGAAAGGCGTGAGGAACTCCAGGGTTGTGCCACCATTCCCAGAGTCCTCCAGATATCTCAGTCCATTCCAGGGAAACCTGTTTTCCCTGCACTGTTTCGACTTTCAAGCAGAGGATCGACTCACACCACGTTGCCACGTGGGACAGCCCTGTGGGAAAGCCTCGTGGGAAAGCCTCGTGGGAAAGCCTCGAGGGAAAGCCACAGATCCCTTGATCCACGCGAAGGGAAGCGTTACAATGCTGCTACAGCTCGAGAGTAAAGCGCACTTGTATGCCCCCACTCGAGACGAGGACTGACTCCACTGGGGAGAGTCCAGAAGTTCCCCAAGATCCTTTTCAGCACTGGAGAGGAATCCTCAGGTTACGGAACCGACTCCACACAATGTCTTAGGCCCCGGCATCGACGGGAGAGGGATCCCGAGAGGTCCCCGAGCAACTCCCATGGGGACTGGCATTTCCAGAGGCCTCCAGAGCGGGTCCCTGAGGACAACGTCTCAAGTCGAGAGCACGTGCCGCAACTCGAGAAAATCCAGGAGGTTCTCCCCTCCAGGCGAGATGAGGCCCATTTCCGCTGAGGCGTCTCGAGGCTAATCACACCTAAACTCTGGAACTTCCAAAGGGTCCTTCACACCCTTGTTGCAAATCAAGAAGTTCCCCAACATACCTGACTCCACTCGAGAGGAAGCACGAGAGTCCCGCCCACATCCAGAGGAGCCCCGTTTCTGCCTGATAGATCCAGAGGAGGGATCCTTTCCCTGCGTGGTCGGGAAAGAATTCCCGGCGTTCCCGGCGCATTTCAAGAGGAGGCGCTCTCCACAGGAAAGGCGAGAGGAATTCCAGGGTCGTGCCACCATTCCCAGAATCCCCCACATGTCTCAGTCCATTCCAGGGAAACCTGTTTTCCCTGCACTGCCTCGACTTTCAAGCCGAGGATCGACTCAAACCACGGTGGCACGTGGGACAGCCCTGTGGGAAAGCCTCGTGGGAAAGCCTCGTAGGAAAGCCTCGAGGGAAAGCCACAGATCCCTTGATCCACACGAAGGGAAGCGTGACACAGCTGCTCCAGCTCGGGAGGAAATCGCACGAGCATGCCCCACTCGAGACGAGGACTGACTTCCCTGGGGAGACTCCAGAAGTACCCCAAGATCCATGTCAGGGCTGGAGAGGAATCCTCAGGATCCGGCATCGACTACACACAAGGTCTTAGGCCCCGGCATCGACGGGAGAGGAATCCCGAGAGGCCCCCGAGCAATTCGCATGGGGACTGGCATTTCCTGAGGCCACCAGGGCGGTCCCTGAGGTCCCCGTCTTAAGTCCACAGTACCTGCCGCAACTCGAGAAAATCCAGGAGGTTCTCCCCTTCAGGCGAGATGAGGCCCATTTCCCCTGAGGCGTCTCGATGCTAATCACACCTAACCTCTGGAACTTCCAAAGGGTCCTTAACACCCTTGCTGCAACACAAGAAGTTCCTCGACATACCCGTTTCCAATCGAGAGGAAGCACGAGAGTCCCACCCACATCCAGAGGAGCCCGTTTCCGCTTCATAGTTCCAGAGGAGGGATTCATTTCCTGTGTGGTCGAGAAAGAATTCCCGGCGATCCCGTCGCATCTCAAGTGGAGGCGCTCACCACAGAAAGGCGAGAGGAACTCCTGGGTCGTGCCACTATTCCCAGAGTCCCCCAGATGCTCAGTCCATAACAGGGAAACCAGTTTTCCCAGCACTGCCTCGACATTCAAGCCGAGGATCGACTCACACCACGGTGGTACGTGGGACAGCCCTGTGGGAAAGCCTCGTGGGAAAGCCACAGATCCCTTGATCCACGCGAAGGGAAGCGTGACACTGCTGCTACAGCTCGGGAGGAAAGCGCACGTGCCTGCCCCCACTCGAGACGAGGACTGACTTCCCTGGGGAGACTCCAGAAGTACTTCAAGATCCATGTCAGCACTGGAGAGGAATCCTCACGTTCCGGCAACGACTCCACAAAAGGTCTTAGGCCCCTTCATCGACGGGAGAGGAATCCCGAGAGGCCCCGGAGCAACTCGCATGGGGACTGGCCTTTCCTGAGGCCACCAGAGCGGGTCCCTGAGGTCCCCGTCGTAATTCGAGAGCACCTGCCGCAACTCGAGAAAATCCAGGAGGTTCTCCCCTCCAGGTGTGATGAGGCCCATTTCTGCTGAGGCGTCTCGAGGCTAATCACACCTAACCTCTGGAACTCCAAAGGTTCTTTCACACCCTTGCTGCAACTCAAGAAGTTCCCCGACATACCGGTCTCCACTCAAGAGGAAGCACGAGAGTACCGTAAACATCCAGAGGGTCCCCGTTTCCGCCTCATAGCTTGAGAGGAGGGATCCTTTCCCTGCGTGTTCGGGAAAGAATTCCCGGCGTTCTCCTCGCATCTCAAGAGGAGGTGGGCTCCACAGGAAAGGCGAGAGGAACTCCAGGGTCGTGCCACCATTCCCAGAGTCCCCCAGATGTCTAGGTCCATTCCAGGGAAACCTGTTTTCCCTGCACTGCCTCGAATTTCAAGCCGAGGATCGACCCACAGCACGATGACACGTGGGACAGCCCTTTGGTTAAGACTCGTGGGAAAGCCTCGTGGGAAAGCCTCGATGGAAAGCCACGGATCCCTTGATCCACGCGAAGGGAAGCGGGACACCGCTGCTACAGCTCGGGTGAAAGCGCACGTGGATGCCCCCACTTGAGTAGAGGACTGACTCCCCTGGGGAGACTCCAGAAGTACCCCAAGATCCATGTCAGCACTGGAGAGGAATCCTCAGGTTCCGGAACTGACTCCACACAAGGTCTTAGGCCCCAGCATCGATGGGAGAGGAATCCCGAGAGGCCCCGAGCAACTCGCATGGGGACTGGCCTTTCCTGAGGCCACCAGAGCGGGTCCCTGAGGTCCCCGTCGTAAGTCGAGAGCACCTGCCGCAACTCGAGAAAATCCAGGAGGTTCTCCCCTCCAGGCGAGATGAGGCCCATTTCCGCTGAGGCGTCTCGAGGCTAGTCACACCTAACCTCTGGAACTTCCAACGGGTCATTCACACCCTTGCTGCAACTCAAGAAGTTCCCCGACATACCCGTCTCCACTCGAGACGAAGCACGAGAGTCCCGCCCACATCCAGAGGAGCCCCGTTTCCGCCTCCTAGCTATAGAGGAGGGATCCTTTCCCTGCGTGGTCGGGAAAGAATTCCCGGCCCTCCCGTCGCATTCCAAGAGGAGGCGCTCTCCACAGGAAAGGCGAGAGGAACTCCAGGGTCATGCCACCATTCCCAGAGTCCCCCAGATGTCTCAGTCCATGTTTTCCGTCCACTGCGTCGACTTTCAAGCCGAGGATCGACTCACACCACGGTGGCACGTGGGACAGCCCTGTGGGAAAGCCTCGTTGGAAAGCCTCGAGGGAAAGCCACAGATCCCTTGATCCCTGCGAAGGGAAGCGTGACACTGCTGCTACAGCTCGAGGGGAAAGCGCATGTGCATGCCCCCACTCGAGTCGAGGACTGACTCCACTGGGGAGACTACAGAAGAACCCCAAGATCCATGTCAGCACTGGAGAGGAATCCTCAGGTTCCGGCACCGACACCACACAAGATCTTATGCCCCGGCATAGACGGGAGAGGAATCCCGAGAGGCCCCCGAGCAACTCGCATGGGGACTGGCCTTTCCTGAGGCCACCAGAGCGGGTCCCTGAGGTCCCCGTCGTAAGTTGAGAGCACCTGCCACAACTCGAGAAAATCCAGGAGGTTCTCCCCTCCAGGGGAGATGAGGCCCATTTCCGCTGAGGCGTCTAGAGGCTAATCACACCTAACTTCTGGAACTTCCAAAGGGTCCTTCACACCCTTGCTACAAGTCAAGAAGTTCCCCGGCATACCCGACTCCACTCAGGATGAAGAACGAGAGTCCCGCCCACATCCAGAGGAGACCCGTTTCGGCCTCCTTGCTCGAGAGACGGGTTCCTTTCCCTGCGTGGTCGGGAAAGAATTCTCGGCGTTCCTGTCGCATCTCAAGAGGAGGCACTCTCCACAGGAAAGGCGTGAGGAACTCCAGGGTTGTGCCACCATTCCCAGAGTACCTCCAGATATCTCAGTCCATTCCAGGGAAACCTGTTTTCCCTGCACTGTTTCGACTTTCAAGCAGAGGATCGACTCACACCACGTTGCCACGTGGGACAGCCCTGTGGGAAAGCCTCGTGGGAAAGCCTCGTGGGAAAGCCTCGAGGGAAAGCCACAGATCCCTTGATCCACGCGAAGGGAAGCGTTACAATGCTGCTACAGCTCGAGAGTAAAGCGCACTTGTATGCCCCCACTCGAGACGAGGACTGACTCCACTGGGGAGAGTCCAGAAGTTCCCCAAGATCCTTTTCAGCACTGGAGAGGAATCCTCAGGTTACGGAACCGACTCCACACAATGTCTTAGGCCCCGGCATCGACGGGAGAGGGATCCCGAGAGGTCCCCGAGCAACTCCCATGGGGACTGGCATTTCCAGAGGCCTCCAGAGCGGGTCCCTGAGGACAACGTCTCAAGTCGAGAGCACGTGCCGCAACTCGAGAAAATCCAGGAGGTTCTCCCCTCCAGGCGAGATGAGGCCCATTTCCGCTGAGGCGTCTCGAGGCTAATCACACCTAAACTCTGGAACTTCCAAAGGGTCCTTCACACCCTTGTTGCAAATCAAGAAGTTCCCCAACATACCTGACTCCACTCGAGAGGAAGCACGAGAGTCCCGCCCACATCCAGAGGAGCCCCGTTTCTGCCTGATAGATCCAGAGGAGGGATCCTTTCCCTGCGTGGTCGGGAAAGAATTCCCGGCGTTCCCGGCGCATTTCAAGAGGAGGCGCTCTCCACAGGAAAGGCGAGAGGAACTCCAGGGTCGTGCCACCATTCCCAGAATCCCCCACATGTCTCAGTCCATTCCAGGGAAACCTGTTTTCCCTGCACTGCCTCGACTTTCAAGCCGAGGATCGACTCAAACCACGGTGGCACGTGGGACAGCCCTGTGGGAAAGCCTCGTGGGAAAGCCTCGTAGGAAAGCCTCGAGGGAAAGCCACAGATCCCTTGATCCACACGAAGGGAAGCGCGACACAGCTGCTCCAGCTCGGGAGGAAATCGCACGAGCATGCCCCCACTCGAGACGAGGACTGACTTCCCTGGGGAGACTCCAGAAGTACCCCAAGATCCATGTCAGGGCTGGAGAGGAATCCTCAGGATCCGGCATCGACTACACACAAGGTCTTAGGCCCCGGCATCGACGGGAGAGGAATCCCGAGAGGCCCCCGAGCAATTCGCATGGGGACTGGCATTTCCTGAGGCCACCAGGGCGGTCCCTGACGTCCCCATCTTAAGTCCACAGTACCTGCCGCAACTCGAGAAAATCCAGGAGGTTCTCCCCTTCAGGCGAGATGAGGCCCATTTCCCCTGAGGCGTCTCGATGCTAATCACACCTAACCTCTGGAACTTCCAAAGGGTCCTTAACACCCTTGCTGCAACACAAGAAGTTCCTCGACATACCCGTTTCCAATCGAGAGGAAGCACGAGAGTCCCACCCACATCCAGAGGAGCCCCGTTTCCGCTTCATAGTTCCAGAGGAGGGATTCATTTCCTGTGTGGTCGAGAAAGAATTCCCGGCGATCCCGTCGCATCTCAAGTGGAGGCGCTCACCACAGAAAGGCGAGAGGAACTCCTGGGTCGTGCCACTATTCCCAGAGTCCCCCAGATGCTCAGTCCATAACAGGGAAACCAGTTTTCCCAGCACTGCCTCGACATTCAAGCCGAGGATCGACTCACACCACGGTGGTACGTGGGACAGCCCTGTGGGAAAGCCTCGTGGGAAAGCCACAGATCCCTTGATCCACGCGAAGGGAAGCGTGACACTGCTGCTACAGCTCGGGAGGAAAGCGCACGTGCCTGCCCCCACTCGAGACGAGGACTGACTTCCCTGGGGAGACTCCAGAAGTACTTCAAGATCCATGTCAGCACTGGAGAGGAATCCTCACGTTCCGGCAACGACTCCACAAAAGGTCTTAGGCCCCTTCATCGACGGGAGAGGAATCCCGAGAGGCCCCGGAGCAACTCGCATGGGGACTGGCCTTTCCTGAGGCCACCAGAGCGGGTCCCTGAGGTCCCCGTCGTAATTCGAGAGCACCTGCCGCAACTCGAGAAAATCCAGGAGGTTCTCCCCTCCAGGTGTGATGAGGCCCATTTCTGCTGAGGCGTCTCGAGGCTAATCACACCTAACCTCTGGAACTCCAAAGGTTCTTTCACACCCTTGCTGCAACTCAAGAAGTTCCCCGACATACCGGTCTCCACTCAAGAGGAAGCACGAGAGTACCGTAAACATCCAGAGGGTCCCCGTTTCCGCCTCATAGCTTGAGAGGAGGGATCCTTTCCCTGCGTGTTCGGGAAAGAATTCCCGGCGTTCTCCTCGCATCTCAAGAGGAGGTGGGCTCCACAGGAAAGGCGAGAGGAACTCCAGGGTCGTGCCACCATTCCCAGAGTCCCCCAGATGTCTAGGTCCATTCCAGGGAAACCTGTTTTCCCTGCACTGCCTCGAATTTCAAGCCGAGGATCGACCCACAGCACGATGACACGTGGGACAGCCCTTTGGTTAAGACTCGTGGGAAAGCCTCGTGGGAAAGCCTCGATGGAAAGCCACGGATCCCTTGATCCACGCGAAGGGAAGCGGGACACCGCTGCTACAGCTCGGGTGAAAGCGCACGTGGATGCCCCCACTTGAGTAGAGGACTGACTCCCCTGGGGAGACTCCAGAAGTACCCCAAGATCCATGTCAGCACTGGAGAGGAATCCTCAGGTTCCGGAACTGACTCCACACAAGGTCTTAGGCCCCAGCATCGATGGGAGAGGAATCCCGAGAGGCCCCCGAGCAACTCGCATGGGGACTGGCCTTTCCTGAGGCCACCAGAGCGGGTCCCTGAGGTCCCCGTCGTAAGTCGAGAGCACCTGCCGCAACTCGAGAAAATCCAGGAGGTTCTCCCCTCCAGGCGAGATGAGGCCCATTTCCGCTGAGGCGTCTCGAGGCTAGTCACACCTAACCTCTGGAACTTCCAACGGGTCATTCACACCCTTGCTGCAACTCAAGAAGTTCCCCGACATACCCGTCTCCACTCGAGACGAAGCACGAGAGTCCCGCCCACATCCAGAGGAGCCCCGTTTCCGCCTCCTAGCTATAGAGGAGGGATCCTTTCCCTGCGTGGTCGGGAAAGAATTCCCGGCCCTCCCGTCGCATTCCAAGAGGAGGCGCTCTCCACAGGAAAGGCGAGAGGAACTCCAGGGTCATGCCACCATTCCCAGAGTCCCCCAGATGTCTCAGTCCATCCAGGAACTGTTTTCCCTCCACTGCCTCGACTTTCAAGCCGAGGATCGACTCACACCACGGTGGCACGTGGGACAGCCCTGTGGGAAAGCCTCGTTGGAAAGCCTCGAGGGAAAGCCACAGATCCCTTGATCCCACGCGAAGGGAAGCGTGACACTGCTGCTACAGCTCGAGGGGAAAGCGCATGTGCATGCCCCCACTCGAGTCGAGGACTGACTCCACTGGGGAGACTACAGAAGAACCCCAAGATCCATGTCAGCACTGGAGAGGAATCCTCAGGTTCCGGCACCGACACCACACAAGATCTTATGCCCCGGCATAGACGGGAGAGGAATCCCGAGAGGCCCCCGAGCAACTCGCATGGGGACTGGCCTTTCCTGAGGCCACCAGAGCGGGTCCCTGAGGTCCCCGTAGTAAGTTGAGAGCACCTGCCTGCAACTCGAGAAAATCCAGGAGGTTCTCCCCTCCAGGCGAGATGAGGCCCATTTCCGCTGAGGCGTCTCGAGGCTAATCACACCTAACCTCTGGAACTTCCAAAGGGTTCTTCACACCCTTGCTGCAACTCAAGAAGTTCCCCGACATACCCGTCTCCACTTGAGAGGAAGCACGAGAGTCCCGGCCACATCCAGAGGAGCCCCGTTTCCGACTCCTAGCCTGAGATGAGGGATCCTTTCCCTGCTTGGTCGGGAAAGAATTCCCGGCGTTCCCGTCGCATCTCAAGAGGAGGCGCTCTCCACAGGAAAGGCGAGAGGAACTCCAGGGTCGTGACACCATTCCCAGAGACAACCAGGTGTCTCAGTCCATTCCAGGGAAACCTGTTTTCCCTGCACTGCGTCGACTTTCAAGCCGAGGATCGACTCACACCACGGTGGCACGTGGGCAGCCCTGTGGGAAAGCCTCGTGGGAAAGCCTCGTGGGAAAGCCTCGAGGGAAAGCCACAGATCCCTTGATCCACGCGATGGGAAGCGTGACACTGCTGCTACAGCTCGGGAGGAAAGCGCACGTGCATGCCCCCACTCGAGACGAGGACTGAGTCTCCTGGGGAGACTACAGAAGTACCCCAAGATCCATGTCAGCACTGGAGAGGAATCCTCAGGTTCTGGCACCGACTCCACACGAGGTCTTAGGCCGCAGCATCGACGGGAGAGGAATCCCAAGAGTCCCCCGAGCAACTCCCATGGGGAATGGCCTTTCCTGAGGGCCACCAGAATGGGTCCCTGAGGTCCCCGTCGAAAGTCGAGAGCCACCTGCCGCAACTCGAGAACATCCAGGAGGTTCTCCCCTCCAGGCGAGATGAGTGCCATTTCCGCTGAGCATCTCGAGGCCTAATCACAACCTAACCTCTGGAGCTTCCGAAAAGGTCCTTCGCACCCTTGACTGCAACTCAGGAAGTTTCCCGACATACCCGTCTCCACTCGAGAGGAAGCAGGAGAGTTCTGCCCACATCCAGAGGAGCCACGTTTTCCGCCTCCCTAGCTCGAGCAGGAGGGATTCCTTTCCCTGGCGTGTTCGGGAAAGAATTCCCGGCGTTCCCGTCGCATCACAAGAGGAGACGCTCTCCACAGGGAAGGCGAGAGGAACTCCAGGGTCGTGACACCATTCCCAGAGTCCCCCAGATGTCTCAGTCCATTCCAGGGGAAACCTGTTTTCCCTGCACTGCCTCGACTTTAAAGCCGAGGATCGACTCACACCACGGTGGCATCGGGGACAGCCCTGTGAGAAAGCCTCGTGGAAAGCCTCGTGGGAAAGCCTCAAGGGAAAGCCACAGATCTCTTGATCACGCCGAAGGGAGCGTGACACTTGTGCTACAGCT